>NC_057809.1:478140433-478147179 GCF_018294505.1 Triticum aestivum | reverse complement strand
CGCCGCCGCACCGCGCCTCCTCGCCGCGCCCCTCCGCTGCCTCCTCGCAGGCGCCGCCCCCCAGCGACCTCCTCCACCGCCGGCGCACCCCGCAGCTCCGGCGAGCTTGAGCTCCACCGCCGGTGCCGCCTCGGCTTCCGCGCCGCGATCCCGATCTGGATCCGGTCGCGTGAACAGTAAACCCTAACCCCCGATTTTTTTTGCTAAGTCCTAGAAATTTTGATCCAAGTTGCTCCGTTCGAGGTCCCGTAACTTTGCAACCGTAGCTCCGTTTTGGGTGTATGATATATCAAAATCTCCGCCTCGACATGTACATCATTTCATTCCATTGCATCATTTGCATTTGAGGTCTTCTTGATACCCAAAATTCTGTTAGAAGGAGGCTTCGTGAGTTAAATTGCAGATCCGTTAGTTCATCATGCACTTTTGTCATTTTTGCCATGTTTAATTCGTGCATGATATGCCTGTGCCCCTTTGGGATGAATTGTTAAGCATTTTGTCTTCTTTCCAGAGGTGCCATTCATGCATTTTTAGGATGTGTGTGTTGTCTTGTGCAAGCTTGCGAAGAGAGGTACCTGAGGTTGCTGATTTCAGAGACTTGGTGATTTTCACAAAGTCTGGGATATTTTAGTTCATGATGCTATATGTCCAGCTTGTTTCCTAATGATCCGTGCCTCTTTTGAGGATGATCAGTAAGGGAGTTTTGATATTTATGTTATGCTCCATCCATCCATGTATTTGTTTACATATGTGGAGTGCTCTAGGTTGACTCAATCGAGCTCAACTTTTGCTTCGTTGTTAATCTGGGCAGATCGTCAACTTGTTTGCGATTTTGCCGATGCTACCGTTAGTGTTCCATGCATGCTATGCCTTTGTTCTTGCCATGTGTAGCTAGCACATTGTGCCTTCTTGCTGGTTATATGCTTTCCTTGCCATGACTTGCACCGTAGTGAGTGCATCGAGCTCGTTTACATGCCTTCGTGGGTTAAATTTCAGCGTGTCTCAGTTTTCACTAAGTCTGAAAACTGATTGTGTTCGAGCGATGTTCGTGAGCTCGGTAGAGTATTTTGTGAACCCTTTTGGCCCCAGGTCACTTTGGGTGTTTTGTTAAGCTTGTTGAGTATCTCCATGCCATGTTCTTACTTTTCATGTTCAGGTTTTCTATCGTGTTGTTTTGCTGCTCCGAAGAGAGCATCGTGATCTGAAATTTCAGACTAGTGTTAATTTCACTAAGTCTGGAATCTGTTTTGCATTTGCGTTTTAGCCATGCTTGTTTGAACCTCTTAATGGATGAATTTGCCTATGGCTCAGTGCTAGTGTTTTGTCAACCATCTTGTGTACTTCACTTCCGTGTATTTTTTTTTTCATGTTTGGTGGCTGTAGCATGTTCATTTCGTTGCATTTAGATGCCTACTTGCTGTAAATCGCATACCGGTGTCATATCTTAAAACGCTTGCCATTTCCAAACCGTAGCTCCGATTCCTATGATCTTTATATCGTTTTCAAGCGATTTCATCCCCTCTATCCAGTGGCACACTTGGTTTTCCAAGTTGATGCCAGGTTCATGCATTTCCTGGCATATCTTGCATTTTTGCATCCCGCATCGCATCCCGCATAGCATATCGTCATTTCATCATATTGCTTGGACTTGCCTGTTGTTGATTGTATCCTTGTTGCTTGTTTGCCTTTTTGGGTAGAGCCGGGAGACGAGTTCGCTACCGAGGAGCCCGTTGAGTTCGCTCGTGAGGATCCAGTCAACTCTGACAACTGTGCAGGCAAGATGATCATACCCTCGAAATCACTACTATCTTTGCTATGCTAGTTTGCTCGCTGTTTTGCTTTGCCACTGCTACGATGCCTACCTTTTGCTTGTCAGCCTCCCAATTTCCATGTTGAACCTCTAACCCACCATTGTCCTAGCAAACCGTTGATTGGCTATGTTACCGCTTTGCTCAGCCTTCTTATAGCGTTGTTAGCTGCAGGTGAAGATTGGAGCCGTTCCTTGTTGGAACATTTATTTACTTGTTGGGATATCATTATATTGCTATGTTATCTTAATGCATCTATATACTTGGTAAAGGGTGGAAGGCTCGGCCTCTCGCCTAGTGTTTTGTTCCACTCTTGCCGCCCTAGTTTCCGTCATATCGGTGTTATGTTCCCGGATTGTGCGTCCCTTACGCGGTTGGGCTATAATGGGAACCCCTTGATAGTTCGCCTTGATTAAAGCTTTTCCAGCAATGCCCAACATTGGTTTTACCATTTGCCACCTAGCCTCTTTTTCCCTTGGGTTTCCGGAGCCCGAAGGTCATCTTTATTTTAGCCCCCCACGGGCCAGTGCTCCTCTGAGTGTTGGTCCGAACTAGAGCCCTGTGCAGCGCCACCTCGGGGAAACTCGAGGTTTGGTTTTAGTTGTACGGATTGCTCATCTGAGTGTGCCCTGAGAAAGAGATATGTGCAGCTCCTATCGGGATTTGTCGGCACATTCGGGCGGTGTTGCTGGACTTGTTTTAACCTGTCGAATCATCCTGTTGTACCGAGATACCGAGTCTGATCGGTGTGTCTTGGGTGGAGGTCTATTCCTTCGTTGACCCTGAGAGCTTGTTATGGGCTAAGTTGGGACCCCCCTGCAGGGATTGATCTTTCGAAAGCCGTGCCTGCGGTTATGGGCAGATGGGAATTTGTTAATGTCCGGTTGTAGATTACTTGAATTAAACTTAATTAAAATGAATCAACCGTGTGTGTTACCGTGATGGCCCCTTCTCGGCGGAGTCCGGGAAGTGGACACGGTGTTGGAGTTATGCTTGCGCAGGTTGTTCCTTTAGCTTCTCGCTCGTGCTTCGCCTTCTCTTCTCGCTCTCTTTTGCGTATAAGTTAGCCACCACATATGCTAGTCGCTTGCTGCAGGTCCACATATTTTTGCCTTATCCATTCCTATGAGCTTAAATAGTTTTGATTGCGTGGGTGTGAGATTGCTGAGTCCCTGTGGCTCACAGATACTACAACTCCAGATGCAGGTCCAGGTGTTTCTGCTCCAGTTGACGATTACGAGCTCAAGTGGGAGTTCGACGAGGACTCTTAGCGATACTACGTATCTTTTCCGGATGATCAGTAGTGGTGCCTAGTTGGGGTTATCGATTCAGGACCTTGTCGCATGTTGGGGGTCTTTTCTATTTTGGCACCGTAGTCGGGCCATGAGTGATTTGTATGGTGGATGTTATTTATGTACTCTGATGTGACGTGGCGAGTGTAAGCCAACTATGTTATCTCCCCCTTTTATTATATATTACATGGGATGTTGTAATGGTTGCCTGACTTGCGACATTGCTTTCAATGCGGTTATGCCTCTAAGTCGTGCCTCGACATGTAGGAGCTATAGCCGCATCGAGGGCGTTACAAGTTGGTAATCAGAGCCTTCCCCAACCTTAGGAGCCCCATTGCTTGATCGTTTTTAGCAGCCGAGTTGTGTCTAGAAAAATGTTTTGAGTCCTTAGGAATTATATATCGGAGAGCTTAGGAATTCTTTTTACTTCCCAATCTCCTCATCGCTCTGGTAAGGCATCCTGGCGTAGAGTTTTGACTCTTCTCTTCTCAAATTTCACTAAAAAAAATTTTTAGGATCACGCGAGTATCTTGGATTTGTTCCGATGGTTTTGTGACGAGAACATTGTTCTTGGTGCCTCCTGTCTTTAGGGGTTGTGGCAGTGTCCCGGGGAGTTGAGCTCCGAGGTGTTGTCGTCACAATTTTATCGTTGCAATTCTGGTATACTTGAGATATGTGCGCGACATCGGAAATCTCCTTTATGCAGTTCGTTGGTGAGATAACCTCGACGCCACCCAGTACTGGGGCGGGAGTTCGGGAGTATCGCCATAACTTGTATAACGGATGCTTTTCGAAGGTTGAGGTAGATGGTTTCCGAAGTTTTCTTGGTTATGTGTTGAAGGATGGATACAGCTGGATGTAGGATTTTCTAGTTTGGGTGAGATATTGTGCTTCCCCTGTATCCCCAACACCTGATTGCATAACCGGAAAGGTTCGGGAGTTTCATAGGTGGGAATTCTAGTAGCTCTAGTTCTTCTTCCACGGATATTGGTTTGAGATTGGGATTTCTTACCGATTATTCGTTCTTGATCCGTACCTTGTTGAATTATTTCTCTTCCTTAATTCTTCGTGGCTTCTCAATTTATGGATATGTGACCATTTGAAGAGGAATGCATTCGTTCATTTTGTTCGGATGTGAAGACTATATGTTGCAATTTCCATTCCGTTGGGTTCAGCTTCTATATTGTTATCTACCTATGTGCTAATGGTGGTCAACCTCTTCAGGATGGCTCCTCCAACGCACACGACTCCGAATCCTGATCCGCCTCCACCTCCGCCTCCTCCGGAAGCATGGCAAGCTGTGATGGCCGCTACTAATGCAAATACACAGTTGATCATGCAAATCCTCCAAGAGCGCAATCAAGGCAGTCAAGGGAATCAAGGCAACAATCAGCACCACTTTGCTACTCTGAACCAGTTCCTCGCAAATGGCCCAAAGACGTTCAGCGGTTGTGTTGAGGCTACCGATGCTGACGATTGGCTAGTGGATCTGGGCAAGCATTTCGAATGCAGCAACGTCAGGCCTGAAGATTTCGTCAAGTTTGCTTCTTTCCAGCTCAAAGATCAGGCTGCAGAGTGGTTCCAGCAGTACAAGGATTCCAGAGGTGGACGTCTGATCACTTGGAACGATTTCCGTCAAGATTTCCGCGCTCATCACATTCCTCAAAGTGTGGTTGAGAGTAAGCGTCAGGAATTCCGCAATCTGAAGCAAGGCTTTTTGTCTGTCTATGACTACAACAAGTTGTTCCAGAAGCTCGCCCGTTTTGCCAAGCAGGATGTTCCTGATGAGAAGAGCATGATCTATCAGTTCAGGGGTGGTCTTCGTGAGGAAATTCAGCTCGCTCTTGTCCTCTTTGAGCCGTTGAGATACGATGAGTTCTACAACATGGCACTGAAGCAAGAGGCTGCTCAGATGAGGTGTGATCCTTCCAGGAAGCGTGCCAGAGATGTTACTCCGTCTTCCTCTACTCAAGTGGTCAAGCAGCAGAAGTATTGGCTTCCGCCTCCTCCGTTCCGTCAGCCGTATCAGCAGAAGAGCAAAGGTGGCAGTGGTTTCTCCCACCCACCCAACCCAGGCTTTCAGAACAAGTCTTCGTCTCAAGCGCCAAGACCGAGTGCTCCGTATCACCGTCCGCTTTCAGAGGTCACGTGCAACAAGTGCCAACAGAAGGGTCACTATGCCAACAAGTGTACCAACCAGAGGCGTCTTCCTCCCCCTCCTCCTGTCAGATCGGCAAGTACAGCTGTGGTCAAGCACAATCCCAAGCTCACCAAAGTGGCACATTTTCTGCCTATCAAAGAGTCGATCACTGCAGCTCAATTGGCGGAACTCTATACCTCTCGCATTGTCTCTCTGCACGGTATTCCTCAAGTGATATCTTCAGACCGTGGCAGCATCTTTACCTCCAAGTTTTGGGATTCTTTTCAGAAAGCCATGGGCACCAACATCCGCTTCAACACAGCTTTCCATCCTCAAACGAGCGGTCAAGTCAAGCGTGTCAACCAAATTCTTGAAGATATGCTCAGGGCTTGTGTGATCTCTTTCAGCATGAAGTGGGAGGATTGTCTTCCTTATGCTGAATTCTCATACAACAACAGCTTTCAAGCAAGTTCGGGCAAGGCCCCCTTTGAAATTCTATATGGCAGGAAGTGCCGTACCCCTCTCAACTGGTCTGAAACCGGTGAACGTCAGCTGCTGGGCAATGACCTAATCACAGAGGCAGAAGAAATGTGCAAAGTCATTCGTGATAACCTCAAAGCAGCCCAGTCCCGCCAGAAGAGCTACTATGATAGTAAGCACCGTGATCTGGCTTTCGAGATTGGAGATCACGTTTACCTCCGCATCTCTCCTATGAAAGGTACTCGTCGCTTCGGTATCAAAGGGAAGCTTGCCCCTAGATACGTGGGACCTTTCAAGATTGTCAGCAAGAGAGGCGACCTCGCCTATCAACTCGAGCTTCCTTCAAACTTTGCAAATGTTCATGATGTGTTCCATGTCTCTCAGCTTCGAAAGTGCTTCAAGACTCCTGACCGCACCGTCAACTTCGAGGACATTGAGCTCCAAGAAGATCTCTCCTATCGTGAGCACCCAGTTGCTATTCTTGAAGAGACCGAACGCAAGACTCGCAACAAGTCAATCAAATTTCTCAAAGTCAAGTGGTCACACCATTCCGACCGTGAAGCTACCTGGGAACGCGAGGATCACCTCCGTTCTGAGTACCCGGAGTTCTTTCAGTCCTAGATCTCGGGACGAGATCTTTTCGTAGTGGTGGAGTGTTGTAACGCCCCAGATGTAACTTTCCCCATTTGTACTCCAACTCTTGCCGTTTCCGGTGTCAAGTTATATTTATTTCTCGGGTTCGGGTCCTTGTCTCCGTGTGTTGTTTTCGTTTTCATGCATCTCATACCATGTCATCTCGTGCATTGCATTTGCATACATGTTCATCTCATGCATTCGAGCATTTTCCCCGTTGTCCGTTTTGCATTCCGGCGCTTCGTTCTCCTCCGGTGGTCATCTCTAGCTTTCTTTCGTGTTTGGGAATTAAACATTTCCGGATTGGACCGAGACTTGCCAAGCGGCCTTGGTTTACTACCGGTAGACCGCCTGTCAAGTTTCGTATCATTTGGACTTCGTTTGATACTCCAA
>NC_057809.1:478099987-478140235 GCF_018294505.1 Triticum aestivum | reverse complement strand
CGCCCCCCGGCGACCTCCTCCACCGCCGGCGCACCCCGCAGCTCCGGCGAGCTCGAGCTCCACCGCCGGTGCCGCCTCGGCTTCCGCGCCGCGATCCCGATCTGGATCCGGTCGCGTGAACAGTAAACCCTAACCCCCGATTTTTTTTGCTAAGTCCTGGAAATTTTGATCCAAGTTGCTCTGTTCGAGGTCCCGTAACTTTGCAACCGTAGCTCCGTTTTGGGCGTATGATATATCATAATCTTAGCCTCGACATGTACATCATTTCATTCCATTGCATCATTTGCATTTGAGGTCATCTTGATACCCAAAATTCTGTTAGAAGGAGGCTTCGTGAGTTAAATTGCAGATCCGTTAGTTCATCATGCACTTTTGTCATTTTTGCCATGTTTAATTCGTGCATGATATGCCTGTGCCCCTTTGGGATGAATTGTTAAGCATTTTGTCTTCTTTCCAGAGGTGCCATTCATGCATTTTTAGGATGTGTGTGTTGTCTTGTGCAAGCTTGCGAAGAGAGGTACCTGAGGTTGCTGATTTCAGAGACTTGGTGATTTTCACAAAGTCTGGGATATTTTAGTTCATGATGCTATATGTCCAGCTTGTTTCCTAATGATCCGTGCCTCTTTTGAGGATGATCAGTAAGGGAGTTTTTATATTTATGTTATGCTCCATCCATCCATGTCTTTGTTTACATATGTGGAGTGCTCTAGGTTGACTCAATCGAGCTCAACTTTTGCTTCGTTGTTAATCTGGGCAGATCGTCAACTTGTTTGCGATTTTGCCGATGCTACCGTTAGTGTTCCATGCATGCTATGCCTTTGTTCTTGCCATGTGTAGCTAGCACATTGTGCCTTCTTGCTGGTTATATGCTTTCCTTGCCATGACTTGCACCGTAGTGAGTGCATCGAGCTCGTTTACATGCCTTCGTGGGTTAAATTTCAGCGTGTCTCAGTTTTCACTAAGTCTGAAAACTGATTGTGTTCGAGCGATGTTCGTGAGCTCGGTAGAGTATTTTGTGAACCCTTTTGGCCCCAGGTCACTTTGGGTGTTTTGTTAAGCTTGTTGAGTAGCTCCATGCCATGTTCTTACTTGTCATGTTCAGGTTTTCTATCATGTTGTTTTGCTGCTCCGAAGAGAGCATCGTGATCTGAAATTTCAGACTAGTATTAATTTCACTAAGTCTGGAATCTGTTTTGCATTTGCGTTTTAGCCATGCTTGTTTGAATCTCTTAATGGATGAATTTGCCTATGGCTCAGTGCTAGTGTTTTGTCAACCATCTTGTGTACTTCACTTCCGTGTATTTTTTTTTCATGTTTGGTGGCTGTAGCATGTTCATTTCGTTGCATTTAGATGCCTACTTGCTGTAAATCGCATACCGGTGTCATATCTTAAAACGCTTGCCATTTCCAAACCGTAGCTCCGATTCCTATGATCTTTATATCGTTTTCAAGCAATTTCATCCCCTATATCCAGTGGCACACTTGGTTTTCCAAGTTGACACCAGGTTCATGCATTTCCTGTCATATCTTGCATTTTTGCATCCCGCATCGCATCCCGCATAGCATATCGTCATTTCATCATATTGCTTGGACTTGCCTGTGGTTGATTGTATCCTTGTTGCTTGTTTGCCTTGTTGGGTAGAGCCGGGAGACGAGTTCGCTACCGAGGAGCCCGTTGAGTTCGCTCGTGAGGATCCAGTCAACTCTGACAACTGTGCAGGCAAGATGATCATACCCTCGAAATCACTACTATCTTTGCTATGCTAGTTTGCTCGCTCTTTTGCTTTGCCACTGCTACGATGCCTACCTTTTGCTTGTCAGCCTCCCAATTGCCATGTTGAACATCTAACCCACCATTGTCCTAGCAAACCGTTGATTGGCTATGTTACCGCTTTGCTCAGCCTTCTTATAGCGTTGTTAGCTGCAGGTGAAGATTGGAGCCGTTCCTTGTTGGAACATTTATTTACTTGTTGGGATATCATTATATTGCTATGTTATCTTAATGCATCTATATACTTGGTAAAGGGTGGAAGGCTCGGCCTCTCGCCTAGTGTTTTGTTCCACTCTTGCCGACCTAGTTTCCGTCATATCGGTGTTATGTTCCCGGATTGTGCGTCCCTTACGCGGTTGGGCTATAATGGGAACCCCTTGATAGTTCGCCTTGATTAAAGCTTTTCCAGCAATGCCCAACATTGGTTTTACCATTTGCCACCTAGCCTCTTTTTCCCTTGGTTTTCCGGAGCCCGAAGGTCATCTTTATTTTAGCCCCCCACGGGCCAGTGCTCCTCTGAGTGTTGGTCCGAACTAGAGCCCTGTGCAGCGCCACCTCGGGGAAACTCGAGGTTTGGTTTTAGTTGTACGGATTGCTCATCTGAGTGTGCCCTGAGAAAGAGATATGTGCAGCTCCTATCGGGATTTGTCGGCACATTCGGGCGGTGTTGCTGGACTTGTTTTAACCTGTCGAATCATCCTGTTGTACCGAGATACCGAGTCTGATCGGTGTGTCTTGGGTGGAGGTCTATTCCTTCGTTGACCATGAGAGCTTGTTATGGGCTAAGTTGGGACCCCCCTGCAGGGATTGATCTTTCGAAAGCCGTGCCCGCGGTTATGGGCAGATGGGAAGTTGTTAATGTCCGGTTGTAGATTACTTGAATTAAACTTAATTAAAATGAATCAACCGTGTGTGTTACCGTGATGGCCCCTTCTCGGCGGAGTCCGGGAAGTGGAAACGGTGTTGGAGTTATGCTTGCGCAGGTTGTTCCTTTAGCTTCTCGCTCGTGCTTCGCCTTCTCTTCTCGCTCTCTTTTGCGTATAAGTTAGCCACCACATATGCTAGTCGCTTGCTGCAGGTCCACATATTTTTGCCTTATCCATTCCTATGAGCTTAAATAGTTTTAATCGCGTGGGTGTGAGATTGCTGAGTCCCTGTGGCTCACAGATACTACAACTCCAGATGCAGGTCCAGGTGTTTCTGCTCCAGTTGACGATTACGAGCTCAAGTGGGAGTTCGACGAGGACTCTCAGCGATACTACGTATCTTTTCTGGATGATCAGTAGTGGTGCCTAGTTGGGGTTATCGATTCAGGACCTTGTCGCATGTTGGGGGTCTTTTCTATTTTGGCACCGTAGTCGGGCCATGAGTGATTTGTATGATGGATGTTATTTATGTACTCTGATGTGACGTGGCGAGTGTAAGCCAACTATGTTATCTCCCCCTTTTATTATATATTACATGGGATGTTGTAATGGTTGCCTGACTTGCGACATTGCTTTCAATGCGGTTATGCCTCTAAGTCGTGCCTCGACACGTAGGAGCTATAGCCGCATCGAGGGCGTTACAGAAACCCTCCCACTCGGATGCTTAGCTGCAGTCCAGTACTCCCCTAAGTTTAAAAAATCCTACCGAGTGGTGAGCAACCCTCCCACTCGGGGGCATAGCTGTGGTCCTGTACTCGCGTAAGTTTAAAGTATCCTATCGAGTGGTGAGCAACCCTCCCACTCGGGGGGTTAGCTGTAGTCCAGTACTCGCCTAAGTTTAAAAAATCCCATCGAGTGGTGAGCAACCCTCCCACTCGGGGGCTTAGCTGTAGTCCGGTACTCACCTAAGTTTAAAAAATCCCAACGAGTGGTGAGCAACCCTCCCACTCGGGGGCTTAGCTGCAGTCTAGTACTCGCCTAAGTTTAAAAAATCCTACCGAGTGGTGAGCAACTCTCCCACTCAGGGGCTTAGCTGCAGTCCAGTACTCGCCTAAGTTTTAAGACTCACTCCATCCTTACCCGTCAGGGCGGCAAGGTGCAGGTCAACCACGATCTATCCTTGGAGCTTCAACACAAATAGAACGCCCGCTCCATCCTTACCTGTAAGGGCGGCGAGGTGCAAGTCGACCATGATCTGTCCTCGGAGCTTTGACACAAATAGAACGTCCGCTCCATCCTTACCCGTAAGGGTGGCGAGGTGCAGGTCGACCACGATCTGTCCTTGGAGCTTCGACACAAATACAACGTCCGCTCCATCCTTATCCGTAAGGGTGGCGGGGTGCAGGTCGACTATGATCTGCCCATGATTCACTCGACTAAGCTACATCACAAAGTTAATAGCAACACAAACTGCAAGGAACAAGTCCTACGCAAAGACTCAAAAGATTCAAAAGCAACCAAAGTTTAGATAAAATCCTAAGGTTCCAGAACACGGATTAATGTACTCGGGCATCAGGCCCGAAGGAGTATAACGGTTACAAAATCACTCGGCATTCCGAGGAAAATTTAGGCGAGGCATAAAGTTTGTTCACTCCGTAGGAGGAGGGCTTGCGGGCTCGATGAACTCGTCCAGATCAATTCCGTCGGCAATCCGAGTGGCAGCATCAATGAAGGTTTCTATGAAGGATCGAAAGTCAAGCCCTTTGGTATTGGCAACCTTGATCGCTGCCAGCTTCCCTTCTTGGGCTTCCTTGCAGTGGACACGAACCAGCGACAGAGCCACGTCAGCACCGCATCGGGCAAAAGACTTCTTCCATTCCTGCACTCGACCAGGGGCCTCATTGAATCGAGTCATCAAGGACTCGAGGTCATTTTCAAGCGTCGCCCTTGGCCAGAATGCTGTATCGATGCCCGACACCGCCACCTTCAGGCGAGCAAGATAGCTCATAACACTGGCAACACGGGATTCCGGTCGGAGCACGTTCATAGCAGCATCATCACCAACAGGGGAAAGGACGGGGTACAGACTAGTCTCGACCCATCCGGTCTCTTCTTCATAGTTTTGGCAGAATTCTACAAGCACAAAGAAATAATGAGTTAATGAATGCCTGGCGAATCGACAATAGCTAAACAGTCGGGCAAAGGAAAATACCTTCGAGTATAAGGAAGAGCTTCTTGGCAAGTGCTTCCAGATAAGCTTCCAGGTCATTTCTCTTACGAGAAATGCTTTCAATCTTCTCGTTCAAATCCACCTTGTCTTTCTTCAGACGAGTCACTTCTTGGTTGGACTCTTTAAGGGACATCTTCACCTTGGCGTTCTCTTCCTCCAGCGCACCGACTGAAGCTAGCTTCTTGTCAGCAAGCGTAGTCTTCTCCTGGGCCTCCTTTTGTGCAGCAGCAAGATCGAGGTCCTTTTTCACCCGAGCCTGCTTCATTTTCTCTGAAAGATATGTACTTGGGTCATTCAGAAGAATGAGGAGATGACTTGTGAGTCGGCCAAGATAAACAATCGACTAGTCGATTACGTTCCATACCAGCTGTTTCATCATTGGCCTTCCGCAAGTTCTGCTTAGCCGGCTCCAAGTCGAGATTGAGTTGTCTCTGCTTCTCCTCAAATTCGGAAAACTTGGAGATGAGCTCACATGATTTCTGAAGTCAGCAAAAAGATACATCGGTAAAAATGATCAAAGATCAGTCGCTTCCGAGTGAATAGAGCTCTAAGACTACCGCAGAATCAAAACTCTATAGTAGTCCCGGGGACTACACCCAATGGGTGCAGTTAGCGTGCCCCCACTAGTTTGGGTTCCACTCGACATGGTCCGACTAGACCGAGTGGAAGAGTAAAAAATAGAGAGAAGAAGACCGATGTTATTTTTTGAAATCAACAACAGACATTCTCAGACCCCAACCGACTGCCCGGAGTCGACTGTGGTCTCGGGGACTACACCCAGTGGGTGCACTTAGCGTGCCCCCACTGGTTTGGATTCCACACGACATGGTCTGCCCAGACCAAGTGGAAGAGTGAAACAATAAAGAAATTTTTATCAAGGCCTCCGCCGAATCACACATTCAACTGTGGCCTCGGGGACTACACCCAGTGGGTGCACTATGCGTGCCCCCACTAACCCAGAACTACAACCGACACAACCTAGTCGACTCAACTGGGAAAGCTACTCGACATGAATTCAAACACCCAGTGGGTGTGTAGATGCGAAGTGCAGAATAACAGGAGGATGCATAAAGAAAAGTTTTCAGGTAGCATATCCTAACAGAAAAAGCAACAAGATAAGATTTTAGCCGGAAGCCAACTTACCTGGACATTGGCTCGATGGGCCGCGCTGGCATCATAAGTAGCCTGACTATTTTCATGCACCACCTTCACCCGCTCCATCATTATGCCAGCTTGGCGTATGGCTTCTGCAACGGTGCCAGCCTGGTCTTCTGGAACGTGATGAGTAGTGAAGAACGGGGTTGACGGTTCAGTCGCGATAGCTTGAAGTTTCAGGGCATGAGGCTGGATAGGTGAATCAAACACTAGAGCAGTCGATGATGTGGGGCGTTCACTTGATACTGGTACAACGAAAGTAACAGAAGCCCGAGTGACATCTTCAGGCTGTTGAATCACTCACTCTACCACCAGCACCGATTGGGACGTCTTGCCAGTTGATGCCTTCTTACTCCTCCTATGCCTCAGCGGCACGTCCTTGTCGTCATCCGGAAGATCAATGTCATGGGGAGGAGCTGCAAAGAGAATTAGTCGTCAGAATTCAGTCGGTCAACAAAATGGCTGAAAAAGCAAAGGCAAGCTTGCAAAGGTCATACCCGGGTTAGAAGTGACCATGTCTTCTACATCCTCATCATCATCCCTGTAAGTAGAAGTGCAGAAGTAGCAGCTCTGCAAGTTTCAAGATTCACTTGGACAAATGAGAAAGAGAGTCGACAACACAAATCCTCGATCGAAAAGTGGGGACAAGACACTTACGCAGAAGCGATGGGGACGTCGATCTTGATCCTGGACAGGGTCTTCCGAGGCTTTGGTTCTGCAACTTTTTGCTACTTTGAGGCCTTTTCAGTCAGCACAGGGGAAGAGATCCGAGTGCGCTTGGAAGTCTTCCCGGTCGGCCTAGCTACCTCTCCACGGACACCCACAGGGTCGTGCTTATGTTTGGAACGCTTTTTGGTGCGAGGCGGTGACTCGACTTCTTCACCACTACTCATGTCCTCGCTTTCCTCCTCCTCTTCTCCTCCATCAGATTGCCAATCCATGCTTTCGCCTCCGCTTTCCTCTCCATCCTGGTGCTGCTCTTGCTCCCCGTTCAGCATTGATTACATCTCAGTATAAACCTGCAAAACAAAAGAGATGGCTAGAGGATAGTCAACTCAGTAAGCAACTACAAGTGAGAATGAAAAACACTCGAAGATAAGAGGTAGACCTTGTCTGGTTGGTTGTTGGTGTCGAATGGTAAAACTCTTCAGGACCCCCTGGGGTTGTCTTTGTTCCCTGTCATGCTCTGCACCCACAGGGCCACCGTCTTCTCATCAATATCTTCTGGATGGATCCGAGTGGAATCTTCAATCCTCGAGTACATCCACATGGAGTCATCACGAGCTTGGAGGGGTTGAATAGGTCGACTGAGGAATACCTCGAGTAGATCCATGCTAATCACTCCCTCGTGAATCAGCTGAACTACCCGCTCTATCAACATGGACACCTCCACCTTCTCTGCTGGAGCCATTCTCAAAGAAGTGGTTTCTGTACTCGTGCCAAGGAAAAGGGGGGAAGACCTATCGAATGACCCGGGGTCGGCTTGTCTTTGCAATAAAATCAAGTCGACTTCCACCCTCTAACCAAGTCGGGAAGAGTCATCGCAGGAAAAGAATTCTTCCCCCTCATCTGGATACCTAAGCCCCCACACATGTGGATCACCTGGGTTTTCTCATCACTCGGATTGGCCTTTTTCATAGTTTGCGAGCGGCACGTGAATATGTGCTTAAATAGGCACCAGTGCGGCCGATAGCCTAAGAAATTCTCACACAAGGAGACATAAGCTGCAAGGTACGTGATCGTGTTGGGGAGAAATGGTGGAGTTGAGCTCCAAAGAAGTTCAAGAATGCTCGGAAAATGTGGTGTGGAGGCAAAGAAAAACTGTGGTCGACGTGAGTGGCGAGCAAGACACACTCACCCTCCTGAGGCTGCGGCTCAAAATCATACCCCGGAAGCCCCCTGGAATCGTGCTCGATCAGCCCACTCTCGGCCAGGTCTTCCAGATAATCCAGCACGAGCATGGATCGGATCCAGTCACCCTGGACCCAGCCGCGCGGCAGGGCAGATCTTGACGACGACCTGCCCCGACTTGTCTTCTTCCCTTTCACTTTCGCCGTCGCTTTCTTCGCATGCTCTAGGGCGGTGATCTTGTCCTTCCCCATTACAGCGGAATGGGCACAAGGTGGGCGGTAGCGCCGAGAGTGGGGACGGGAGCAATGGAGAAACATAGGAGAAAGAAGGAGAAATAGAGGCGCACTGTGCAAATCCCCCAATCCGACGTCTTATATGGAGTCATTTCTGACTGACTAACGACTAGGCCCAGGAAATCGTGTCAAATCCCACAACTCCGCCCGGTACGTGGCGAAAAAGGCGGTGCGGTGATCAGGGCACCCCTGCCTAATCCATCCTGATTACGCGGCCTCCTACGTCCCGCGCGCTACCCAAATTTTCAAATCCTGTAAGGTCCGGGAACTGCAGAGCAACCTATCAGACTAAAGATTTCTTTCGTATCAACACTCGGAACATACCAGCAAAAGTTCATTCGACAAATTAAGAATGGATCAAGGTGACTGAAAACGAAGTTGAAGCCATCATGTCATTCATTGATCCTAACAAGACGCTTCTGAAGCGTAAAAATTGAGTCGGAAGTATTTTCAACTATCGGATCATGGGTTCCGGCAAACCCTGGAGGTTCGAACACTGGGGTGTGCGCGAAGGTTTCCTCCCTATCGATCCACGCCCTAGCTCTCTAAGATCTCGCAGGTGAAATCAACCAACCAACAACACAGAAATACACAAGATTGATACTGGTTCGGGCCACCGTTGTGGTGTAATACCCTACTCCAGTGTGGTGATGGATTGCCTCTTGTGTTGATGAAGAACAGTTACAAGGGGAAGAACAGCCTCCTGAGGTTGATGTGTTCTTGTGTTTGGTGAACTTGTGTGGGTGAGGTGGTCTTGGATCTGCTTCCGACTTGTGATGAGGTTGATCCTCTCCCTTTCACTATGGTGGCTAGTTCTACTTATATAGGCCCTAGTCCTCTCCCCAAATATTGAGCGGGAAGGGAGCCAACAATGACCAATTCGAAAGGGGACAACCAGTATAAGTTATCCTGACAAAAGGTGGTCTTCGCCTGCCAAAGGCTCTGGTGATGACGTTGTCTTGGGCTCCATGGTGACCGTCGTCCTGTCGTCCTTCTGGTCTTGGTCTCGTTGCACCAATATGGAAACCTTTGCTTGATGCCTCGATACTCCGCGCCTGTGCTTGCCCCCTTGGCACCAAAGGGGAAACAAGGACACTGCACGCTGGCGCCCGCCTGGCACCCGCCTGGTCTCGATTGTCATGGCTCACGTCACGAGGACCTGATGAGGTTTGCCTTGCCTTGGTCTCTCCGCCCCTCGTGAGCTTGCCTGGCAAGGCCGCTCCTGAGGAGGTCTTGCGTCGTCCGCCTCGCGAGGCTTGGCCCCTCATGAGGGTCTTGAATTCCTTGTCGATGAAGATGGGCCGTACAAACTTGCCAGCCCAGCCATGCCGTGGGCCGTGGGCAGGCAAGTCTGGGGACCCCCATTCCCAGGACGCCGACAGTAGCCCCCGGGCCCAAGGTGCGCTCGGGCTTGGCTTTGAGGTGCACCCAAAGGGTCAAGCGCGGAGGCCGTGGGCCCCCGAAGCCTGCGGCCTTGGTTGGCGTGTGGTGGTTGATTGGACGTGGGCGTCTCTGCTTCCCCATGCTGCCTCGGCAACTGCCCGACTTGACAAGTCCCTGCGACATGCAAGGAAAGGCATCATTACCTATGATCACGAGGGTGCTGGTTGTCCTTCTCCTGCTATAAATTGGGAGGGGCAGAGCCCCGGTCGCCCATCTCTTCCCATTCCGCTCACTTCTTCTTCCTTTGCTCCACCACCGACTCCAATGGCGCCATCGAAGAGGTTCTCCACCGCGGAGAAAGGAAAGGCCCCTCGCAAAGGGCCCGGCTCCCCGGCGCCTAAAGGGGGACTTGGCCGCCCCCGCAAGCATTCCACGACTCCCGCCGTGGCCCCCTGCTCCTGGGGTGGCACCGCTGCGCGCAGTGGGGGTCGATCCAGTCGTGGTAGCCCCGTCGATGAGGGGAGACATGTCGTGGTTGCATGGCCTCCCCGGCCACGCTTCCACTCGGGAGAGGTGCTTCCGAAGTTCATTGTTTGGTCGGTGGAGCTTCCGCGCTTCTTTGCCAACGAGCTGCCGGCCCCTGGTCCAGGCGGGCTCTGGCTACAGGCGGACGGTTGCAGCAGCAGGGCCTCCTGGGTCGTGGTTGATGTCTCCACCGCGGGCAACATAGCTATGGCTCGCGGTTGGCAGACATTCGCCAGTGCGCGCGGCCTGGGCAAGCGTTGCTCCCTCCACTTCAAGTATGACAGTGATGCGACCCTCTACGTGAGGGCATTTGGGGAAGATGGTCGCCGCGTCGAGCGTTGCCCCGAGACGAATGATGTCAAGGAGGTGCTCGGTCTCGGCGATGGCTTCGATGAGGGTGAGCCCACCGGCCGTGCCTCGTCCAGCTACGGTCGCTCTTCTCTTCCCGAAAGCTCCAGCAGTGGCGGCTACGACCAGCCGCCCCGCCGCCGCGCCCGCTTCGAAGGTGGTAGCGGGTCGTATCATCGTTGTGCCTCCATGAAGCACGAGGAGGGGTCTGGCTGAGCTCGGGACATCGCTAGAGGCCTGCCCCCGTGGTTCTTTGCAACGCCGCTTTTGTTTTGTTCCTCTTTTCTTTCCTGCATCAAAATGAAACCAGTATGGGCCCGGAGGGGCGTGTATCAAACTGTGATTCCTCATTCATTACGCTATGCTTGTTATTTGTATGATGTGTCGTTATTTTGTGCGGAGATATCTTAGCTTGGCGCGTTCGGGGCAACCTCTTCTTCACGAGGCACTTCTCTCCTCGTGCCCGTCTTGGCTTAGTGGTTGCTCAGGAACTGCAAAAAACTTGTTAGGAAGCTCGCTAGGAGACTTATCGTTCACCCCAGCCTTCACCCAGCGCTTCATATCGCGGTACCCGAGGGGCACAGATTGGGAGAGATGTGACAGTGGCGGGCTCGAATAAGGGTACCTCGCGAGAAGGCAGACCGAAGGCAGCGAGAAGGACCCACACTAGAAGAAGAAACCCT
Source organism: Triticum aestivum (assembly GCF_018294505.1). NCBI lineage: Eukaryota > Viridiplantae > Streptophyta > Magnoliopsida > Poales > Poaceae > Triticum > Triticum aestivum. Next base: position 478,129,130 of record NC_057809.1, on the reverse strand, counting down.
CATGAAGGCACCGGCCTAGCCCCTTCACGAGGTATGCGAGAGAGAGAGCACAAGCGAACTAGATTCAGAAAAGGCGGCAAAAGTGCGACGAAACCAAATCATCAAGGTTCACCAGAAGCAAACTCCGATTAAGAGAAGGCGAGACAACTAAGGAAAGCAAATGAAAAGCCGCGTCTGGCACCTAGTCTAGTCTTTGACTTCTTCTCACCAGCGCGAAGCTAAGTGCTGCCACTAGGCGTGGGTGGGAGCCCCCGAGGCCCGAGGGCGGCTCTCTGGAGACTCCGGGGCATGTACAGCCCCACTCATTATTACGCGAGAGTGTCACGGGCGGCGATTCTTCACAGGCACTGGGCCTTCTTCGCAGGCACTGGGCCTTTCTTCATAGGCACCGGGCCTTCTTAACAAGCACTGGGCCTTTCTTCACAGGCACCGGGCCTTGCTTCACAGGTACGAGGCCTTGCTTCATGGGTAGAAGTTCCAGAGGTGCAGGATGTTCCAGGCGTTCTGGACGGGCACCCCGTCCTGCGTCTCCAGGCGGGCGGCTCCAGGCCTGGAGATATGGGCGACCCTGAATGGGCCCTCCCACATGGGTGAGAGCTTGTGCAACCCCTCCCTAGAGAGGACCCCCTTACGAGGAGGTCGCCTACCTCAAGCGTCCTGGAGCGGATGTTGCGGCAGTGCTACCGCCGCAGCGCCTACTGGTACCTTGCTGCCCTCAGTGCAGCTTCACGGCGTTGTTCCTCCCCCAGTACGAGGTCCATCCTCCGCGTGGCGTCCTGCTGCGTTTCATCAAACACTAGGACCCGTGCTGAGCGATGCTTGACCTCGTGAGGGAGGACCGCTTCGGCTCCGTAAACAAGGAAGAATGGGGTCTCGCCCGTCGGCTTCATGGTGGTGGTGTGGATGGACCACAGCACAGACTGGAGCTCGTCATGCCAGCCCCTGCCGCAAGCCTCGAGCTTCTTCTTGAAGGTCCTGGTCTTCAGTCCTCTCAGGACCTCCACGTTGGCGCGTTCAGCCTGGCCGTTGCTCCTAGGGTGCGCCACTGAAGCGTAGCAGATCTGTGTTCCAAGGTTACCACAATATGTTTTGAATAGGTTACTAGTGAAATGCGAGCCGTTGTCGGTGATGATGTGGTTGGGGACCCCAAAATGGCTCACGAGGCCCTTGATGAACTTAACCGCGGAACCGGCTGGGATGGTGCGGACGGCTTCCACTTCCGCCCACTTGGTGAACTTGTCAATGGCGACGTAGAGGTAGCGGTAGCCCCTGGCGCTCGAGGGAATGGGCCCAAGATATCCAGCCCCCATACCGCGAACGGCCACGTGAGCGGTATAGTCTGGAGGTCCTGAGCGTCTGATGGATCTGCTTGGCGTGGAACTGGCAAGCTTCACAGGACTTCACCAGCTCAGCTGCGCCATTGAGCATCGTGGGCCAATAGAATCCACTGCAGAACACCTTGCCGACGAGAGTCCGTGACGACGAGTGGTGTCCGTAGTCCCCGCCGTGTATGTCAATCGGCAACTCCTTCCCTTGGTCCCTGGAAATGCAACGCAACGAAACATCATTTGGTCGCTTCCTATACAACTCACCGTCCTGGATGCAGTACGCCGTGGCTTGCTGGGCTACACGCTCTGCATCCTCCTCCCTCTCTGGTAGCGCCCCTTGCATAAGATATTCCTTGAATTCCTTGGTCCAACATCCCTATTGACGCTCGAGCACCAAGAACAAGCGAGCCCCTGAGGTTGGGCCACGAGCTGGGCTCCCATGGCTGGCGGTTGTGGGAGCTCCTCCCGAGGCCGTGTCGTGCTTGGAAGTGGTGGCGTTGCTGACGGCTTGAAGAGCCTCTCCTCGACGACTCCAGGCTCTTGGGGCTTCCGCTTGGATGCCCTCCTGGCGATGTCATCAGCTTCCTTGTTGGTGCCACGGGGCACATGCTGCACCTCCATGCCTAGGATATGCTTTTCCATCCACGTACTTCCGCGAGGTACGCCTCCATGTGCTCGTCCTTTGGCTTGTACACTTTGTTGGAGAAGTTGACGAGGAGTTGTGAGTCACCCCTAACAGTGAGGTGCTTCACCCCTAGAGCTTTCGCGGCCTTCAGGCCAGCTATGAGGCCTTCGTATTCCACGATGTTGTTGTAGACCTTCTCGCCCTGCTGAAAGCAGAGCTGCACAGCGTAATAAAGTTTGTCCTGCGTGGGTGAGATGAGCACTGCTCCAGCCGCCGCGCCCTAGTGCGCGAAGGCATCATCGAAATACATGACCCATTCGTCTGGCACCTCACTTCCTGGAGAGGTGGATCGGTCCTCACCTGCTTCCAGTGCCGGCGCATCCGTCCATTCTACCACGAAGTTAGTGAGTGCGGCTCCCTTCATGACCCTGGTGGTGTTGAACTCCAACTGTAATGCCTGTAGCTCGATGTTCCACTTGGCGACCCTTCCAACAGAGTTGGGGCTCCTGAGCACCCTCTCCAACGGGTAGGCCGAGACGAACTTGATGGGGTGGCCCTGGAAGTAGTGTCGTAACTTGCGTGAGGCCACCAGGAGCATGAGTAGGAGCTTCTGAGGCATGGGATAATGTGCCCTTGCATCCCATAGCACCGTGCTAATGAAGTACACCGGGGGCTCGACGAGGACCGGCGTGTTGGTGAGGCTCGCATCTTGCGCAAGCTGGGGTGCCTCCTGAGGTGGTGGGACCTCTCGCGCCTGGTTGCTTGCGGGGATCTCTACAGTGTCATCCCGCTGAGCCTGGTCTTCTGTTGCTGCCGCTATGGCTCTTTGTGGCGCCTTCCTGATCTTGCGTCATCTCAGCTCGCGATGCAGCTTGGCGCGGTGCACTCTTGGCTTGGTGCTCCTCCCGAACCGCCACTAGCGCAGCACTGGCAGAGTATGGGGTGGCGGTAAGGTAGAGTACCAAGGGCTCAAGAGGTCATGGTGCCACCAATACCGGTGGGCTGGTCAGGTATCTATTGAGGTCTTGGAAGGCTCGGTCGGCCTCCGGATTCCACTCAAACGGGCCCTTCTTCTTCATCAACTTGAAAAAGGGTAAGGCGCGCTTTTCTAGCTTGGAGATGAAGCGCCCCAATGCAGTCACCCGACCAGCCAGCTTCTGCATTTCCTTGAGGGTCTATGGCGGGCTCATGCCTTCAATGGCCTTGATCTTCTCCGGGTTCGCCTCGATCCCTCTGTGCGACACTTGGAATCCCAACAGCTTGCCTGAAGGAACACCGAACACACACTTTTCTGGGTTAAGCCGCAGGTTCACCTAGCGCAGGCTTTCGATGGTCTCCTCCAGGTCTTGGGTCAAGGTTCTCGCCTCCCGAGATTTCACTATAATGTTGTCGGTAGGCCTCCGTGTTCCTCCCGAGCTGCCGCCCTTAAGCGATGTGCATCAGCCGCTGAAAGGTCGCACCCGCGTTGTGCAGTTTGAAAGGCATACAGGTGTAGCAGTACACCCACATGGGGTCAGGAAAGCTGTCTTCTCTACATCTTCCACCGCCAGCTTGATTTGTTGATACCCCAAGAACGCATCCATGAAGCACAAGGATCTGGTCGATGCGCGGGAGAGGGAACGGATCTTGAGGGCACACCTTTTTGATTTTAGTGAAGTCGATACACATTCGCTCCTTCCCGCCTTTATTCGGCACCACGACCGGGTTCGCCAGCCATTCGGGGTACCTGACCTCACGAACGGCACCCGCCGCCTCCAACTTGCGGGTCTCTTGGATGATGAAGGCTTGCTTCTCCGTGGACTGCCGCCTTGCTTGCTGCTTCACAGGGCGCACATTGGGGCACACCCTCAAGTGGTGCTGAATCACCTCTCTCGGGACCCCCACCAGCTGGTTGGGCTCCCATGCGAATATGTCCTTGTTCGCGCGCAAGAACTTCACCAATGCTTCCTCCCGGCTGGGGTTAAGGCCGGCACCTATGGTGAAGGTCGCTCCTGAGGAGCCGTCCTCGTTGACCGATACCTTCTTTGTCTCTGCCTTGTCTTGGGTGAACAACTGCTTCTTCTTGGTCGGCATGGCCTTCTTGGCCTCGGGGGCACCGACGCCGACGGGCTGCACCACCGCAGCAGTCCTGAAGGCAAGTTTAAGCACCCTCACGGCCTCCTTGGTGTCCCCCTTGATGGTGAGGACACCCTTGCTTCCTGGCATTTTCATGAGATTGTAGGCTGGATGAGTCTCCGCCATGAACTGGGCCAGGGCCGGGTACCCTAGGATGGCGTTGTACGGCAGGCCGATACGGGCGATGTTGATGTCGACCAGCTCGGTGCGGTAATTGTCGCGCGTGCCAAAGGTGACGGGAAGGCGGATTTGTCCCAGGGAGCAGGCAGCGCCACCACCAACTCCTGAGAAAGGCTTGCTGAGGCTGAGTCGTTCGAGCGACACGTGAAGCAGACTGAAGGCCTCCATTGAGAGCAAGTTGAGGCCTGCGCCACCGTCGATGATGGTCTTGGTGATGACCACATTGCAGATGGTGGGCGTGCAGAGCATCGGAAGCATGCCCGAGTTGGTGGTGGTGACGGGGTGGTCTTCTGAGCTGAAGGTGAGGTCGGCCTCGGACGCGGCCCAGCCCGGCGGAGCTCCCGAGTGCATGGAAGCGGCGCTGATCTGGCGGAGGAACAACTTGTCGGATTTCGGGTTCCGGCAGACCCTTGAGGTTCGAACGCTGGGGTGCGCGTGGAGATTTCGCCTCCTACCTACCTGCACCCCTTCGCCATGCTAGGATCTAAAACTACGGAAAGAACAACACAAGAGACACAGGGTTTATACTGGTTCGGGCCACCGTTGTGGTGTAATACCCTACTCCAGCGTGTGGTGTGGTGGATTGCCTCTTGGGCTGATGACGATGAACAATACAAGGAAGAACAGCCTCACGAGGGTCTGTTCTTGGCTAGGGCAATGAACTGCTCGGAGGAGTTTAGTCACCTTTCTCTCTCTCTCTCCCTTTCTCTGCTTCTTCTAACCGACCGAACCCCCTTGCTATGTGGGTGGCTGGTCCTATTTATAGAGGCCCTGGTCCTCTTCCCAAATATCGAGCGGGAAGGGAGCCAACAATGGCGGGCTAATTTGAAGGGGGACAACAAGTATCAGCTATCCTAACAAAAGTAGTCTTCGCCTGCGCAAAGCTCTGGTGATGACGCCGTCTTGGGCTCCACGATGACCTCCGTCTCATAGTCCTCCTGGTCTTGGTCTCGTTGCACCGAAATGGCAACCTTTGCCTGATGCCTCGGTACTCCGCGGCTGCGCTTGCCCCCTTTGCACCAAAGAGGAAGGGAGGACGTTGCGCGGGCTGGCACCCGCCTGGCGCCCTGAGTCGTCATGGCTTGCGTCACGGGCACCTCGCAAGGTACCCCGCCTTGATCTCTCCGCCTCCTCGTGAGCCAGCCTGACGAGGCCGTGCCTGAGGAAGCTCCGCGTCGTCCACCCCGCGAGGCTTGGCCCCTCGCGAGGGTCTTGGGTTTGTGTTGGTGAAGATGGGCCGTGCTGGGCCCCCCTTTGAGCCACGCCGCAGGCCGCAGGCAGGCATGTCGGTGCGGTAGTTGTCGCGTGCCCCGAAGGTGACAGGGAGGCGGACCTGCCCAATCTGGACTGTGGAGCCGTCGGTGATACCGGAGAAAGGCTTGGTTGGCTGAAGCTGGCTGTAGGGCACTTGGAGGTTGTTGAATGTTTCCACGGATAGGATGTTGAGCCCTGCCCCGCCATCGATGAGGGTCTTGGTGACCACCACGTTGCTGATGATTGGGGAACAAAGCATCGGGAGGACTCCGACTATAGCCGCACACTTGAGCTGATCTGCTGAGCTGAACATGGTGGCGCACGCCGACCACCTGAGAGGGCGCGTGGCTTCGAGCCTGGGGAGGACTGCGTTCACTTCGCGGGTGAACTGCTTGAAGATGCGTTGAGAGGCTGGGGCATGTGCTCCGCCCAAGATGCAGGCGATCGCGCGCTGCTCCTGGAAGCCCCCAGCCTCCTCGTCCTGGTGGCGGTCCTCGTTTCTCCTTGGCTGCGGCGGCAGCGGTGGGAGGCCTGTGTTTCCTTGCGGGCGATCCTCGCGAGGCTGATCCCTCCAGTCTCCCTCGCGAGGCTAATCTTGCCAGCGATCCTCGCGAGGTTGGTTGCGCCACCCTTGGCGCGGGCCACGATCTTCCCAGCATCCTGCGTTCCTTCCTCCTCCTCGACCGTAGCCCCGGTCACCGCGGTCGGGGCGACGGCCGATCCTTCCTTCACGCATGGCTCGGAGTTCTTGACATTCATTGGTGTTGTGGGTGTGGAGGTCGTGGTACACACAGTACCGGCTGCCCTTGGAAGGTTCGGGCTGATCTCTGCCCCGCTTGGTGTCTGGTTCTGCCGCGAGCACGGCAGCCCCCTTGCTCTTCACATCCTTGGCCTTGAGCTTCTTCTCTTCTGGGTCTGTGGCAGGCAGCTCGAGGAGGGAGAAACGCCCTTCCTCAGCCCTGGTGCACTTGTTCACCAAGTTGAACAGCTCCAAGGAAGTGCACAGGTCGTCATGCATCGCCAGCTCCTCCTTCATCTTGACATCGCGCACGCCGTCGGAGAAGGCCGAGATGATGGCCTCCTCAGTCACCTTGGGAATCTTGAGGCATGCGTTGTTGAAGCACTGGATGTACTTCTGCAGGGTCTCCCTGGGTTGTTGCTTGATGCGGCGCATGTCGCTTACGGCGGGTGGCCGGTCGTGAGTGCCTTGGAAGTTGGCGATGAAGCGGGTGCGCATCTCCTCCCAGGAGGAGATTGTGCCTGGAACCAGGTTCAGGAGCCAGGTGCGGCCCTGTCCTTGAGCGCCATGGGAAACCAGTTCGCCATGACCTTCTCGTCTCCGTTGGCAGCTTCGATGCCCAGCTCGTAGAGCTAGAGGAACTCTGCAGGGTCAGCCGTGCCGTCATAGCAAGGAGGCAAGTCTGGCTTGAACTTGCCGGGCCACGCGACGCTGCGTAGTTCGGTGGTGAAGGCGCGGTAGCCTGCTGTGGCCACGGGAGGCCCTGGGTGACGGAGAGCCTGGTCTTGCATGTCCCCACGCGCTGGAGCAGGAGGATGGTCGCGACGTGCTGGAGCAGGGAGCGCCCGGGCAGCTTCTGGCGGGCGTGGGACTTCTTGGCAGCTCTGTTCTTGCCACGCTGGCACCTGGCGGAGTGGGTTCCACCCAGGGGCCACGCGCCTTGGAGCCATGGCGTCTTCTTGAGGAGGAGGCGGCTGGGGCGCCGCCGGAGCCTCGTCGCCCACGCGGGGCGGGGTGCGGTGCAGCGGAACGGACGGCGCAGGAAAGCCCCCTGCGGCGCGGACGAGCTCGGCGACGCGGTCGAGCCATTCTTCATAGACGTCATCGACGGGACGGTAGCGCAGGAGCTCGTTCGCCACGATGAGCGCAGCTCGAGCCTCCATGGGTGCGTGAAGCGCGCGGGACGAAGATCCAGCCGGGGCGAGCGAGGGAGTTGCGGTGCGGCCATCTTGCCGCACGGATGGATGCTGGGACGATGCTTGCTGCTCATCCCCCGCCGGGCCGGTGGCGGCGTTGACGGCAGGTGACGGGGAACGGCAAGGACGCCCGCCGACAGGGGCCGTCTGGGCGACGCGGGAAGCGAGGGCGGCCCGGCGCTCCGCGCGGGCCCGACGAGCGTCAGACATGAGCGTGATGGTCGAAGGAGAACGGGTTGGTGGAAGACGAATTCCGGTGCACCCCTACCTGGCACGCCAAATGTCGGATTTCGAGTTCCGGCAGACCCTTGAGGTTCGAACAATGGGGTGCGCACGGAGATTTCGCCTCCTACCTACCTGCACCCCTCCGCCATGCTAGGATCTAAAACTACGGAAAGAACAACACAAGAGACATAGGGTTTATACTGGTTCGGGCCACCGTTGTGGTGTAATACCCTACTCCAGTGTGTGGTGTGGTGGATTGCCTCTTGGGCTGATGACGATGAACAATACAAGGAAGAACAGCCTCGCGAGGGTTTGTTCTTGGCTAGGGCGATGAACTGCTCGGAGGAGTTCAGTCACCTTTCTCTCTCTCTCTCTTTCTCTTCTTCCAACCGACCGAACCCTCTTGCTATGTGGGTGGCTGGTCCTATTTATAGAGGCCCTGGTCCTCTTCCCAAATATTGAGCGGGAAGGGAGCCAACAATGGCGGGCTAATTTGAAGGGGGACAACTAGTATCAGCTATCCTGACAAAAGTAGTCTTCGCCTGCGCAAAGCTCTGGTGATGACTCCGTCTTGGGCTCCACGATGACCTCCATCTCGTAGTCCTCCTGGTCTTGGTCTCGTTGCACCGAAATGGCAACCTTTGCCTGATGCCTCGGTACTCCGCGGCTGCGCTTGCCCCCTTTGCACCAAAGTGGAAAGGAGGACGCTGCGCGGGCTGGCACCCGCCTGGCGCCCTGAGTCGTCATGGCTTGCGTCACGGGTACCTCGCGAGGTACCCCGCCTTGATCTCTCTGCCTCCTCGTGAGCCAGCCTGACGAGGCCGTGCCTGAGGAAGCTCCGCGTTGTCCGCCCCACGAGGCTTGGCCCCTCGCGAGGGTCTTGGGTTTGTGTTGGTGAAGATGGGCCGTGCTGGGCCCCCCTTTGAGCCACGCCGCAGGCCGCAGGCAGGCAAGTCTGGGGACCCCCGTTCCCAGAACGCTGATATGACTTGATGTGGCGCTCTGAAGGCGGCGGCTATGAGCTGCCTAGCAGGACCGCGACCGCGTGGCGCGCTGGTGCAGCATAGCACGCAGTGAAGAGGTCGCGAAGCTCCTCCTAAGACGCAACCGTGGATCCGGGAAGGTTGAGCAGCCAGGCGCGCGGCTCACCGGCGAGGGCCATGGGAAGCCAGTTGGCCATGACCTTTTCATCTCCCCCGGCTTCGAGGACGGCCTGCTCGTACGCCAGCAGGAAAGGTGACGGGTCCGCCGCGCTGTTGTAGCGCGGCGGTGTCTCCAGCTTGAACTTGGGTGGCCGCTGCACCCGCCGCAGGGCGGGGGCCAGGGCTCGGAGCCCCCTGGCCCCGCCGTCGACACTGGCCATCGGAGTCGACGGCAGGGCGCCTGCCATGTGGGCGAAGCGCGATGTCGATGGAGCGCAGATCGACGAAAGAGAAGCCATGGTGCACCCCTACTTGGCGTGCCAAATGTCGGATCACGGGTTCCGGCAAACCCTTGAGGTTCGAACACTAGGGTGCGCGCGAAGGTTTGCTCCCTATCGATCCACGCCCTAGCTCTCTAAGATCTCGCAGGTGAACTCAACCAACCCACAACACAGAAATACACAAGATTTACACTGGTTCGAGCCACCATTGTGGTGTACTACCCTACTCCAGTGTGGTGGTGGATTGCCTCTTGGGCTGATGAAGAACAGTTACAAGGGGAAGAACAGCCTCCTGTGGTTGAGGTGTTCTTGTGTTTGGTGAACTTGTGTGGGTGAGGAGGTCTTGGATCTGCTTCCGACTTGTGATGAGGTCGATCCTCTCCCTTTCACTGTGGTGGCTAGTTCTACTTATATAGGCCCTGGTCCTCTCCCCAAATATTGAGCGGGAAGGGAGCCAACAACGACCAATTCGAATGGGGACAGCCAGTACAAGTTATCCTGACAAAAAGTGGTCTTCGCCTGCCAAAGGCTCTGGTGATGACGCTGTCTTGGGCTCCATGGTGACCTCCGTCCTGCCGTCCTTGTGGTCTTGGTCTCGTTGCACCAATATGGAAACCTTTGCTTGATGCCTCGGTACTCCGTGCCTGCGCTTGCCCCCTTGGCAGAAAAGGGGAAACAAGGACAATGTGCGTGCTGGCACCCGCTTGGCGCCCGCTTGGTCTCGATCGCGATGGCTCACGTCACAAGGACCTCATGAGGTTTTCCTTGCCTTGATCTCTCTTCCCCTCTTGGGCCTGCCAAGCGGGGACTCTCCTGAGGAGGTCTTGCGTCGTCCGCCTCGCAAGGCTTGGCCCCTCGCGAGGGTCTTGAATGCCTTGTCGATGAAGATGGGTCATACAGACCTGCCAGCCCAGCCACGACGTGGGCCGCAGGCAGGCAAGTGTGGGGACCCCCGTTCCCAGGACACCGACAAACTCCTTCTCCATCGAACCCTGAACCATTCAGGGGCTTATGATGAAGCTATGTACCTAGGGTAGGTTCATATGCCTGAGCAAGACACCCTCACATAGGACATCACCCTGAAGTCAGAAGCATTCAAGGGATAGCGTCATCCACTCGACCAAAAATGTTCCTCTCGGAAAACCCTATGTCACTCGACCATAGCAATGATCACTTGAGAGACAGAAGATCGAAAGTCACTCTGAAAAGCAACGGCCGGGCGTTTACTCTGTAGACTTAATGGTCATTTATGTCACTTTATTACTAGCGTTGTCAGAAATGCCCCATCTTTATGTACCTTAAACTGTTTGTAAGTGAGGGCGGGAGGGCTCTAGCGAACTCTATATAAGTGACTCCCTGTAACACCACACACATATAATCCAGTCGACCGCCTCCGGACACCGAGACGTAAGGCTATTACTTCCACCGTGAAGGGCCTGAACTCGTAAATCTTGTGTGTACAACTTCACCATAGCTGGGATCTTGCCTCTTCATACCTACCGCCATTCTACTGTCAGTCTTAGAACGACGACACTAAGGCTCCTACTTATATATATAGTGGAGTGATTTTGTTGTACCAGCTTCAAAAAAATGCTCTCCTACGTGTACCTGCGAGTGGGTGTGAGAGAACTAGTGCGTGTGTGCACCGCTTCTCTTCGTGAGAGTACAATATACTATGCCCAAAGAACGTTCGCTACAAGAGTAATAGTATAAGTGTGTGACGTGTGAGCTAAAATAAAATGTGCACGACGTCTTTTGTTTTTTAGAAATTCTGAGGGTAGGGTGTGAAGAGCACATATGTGTGTGACGTCTACCTGCAGATAGACGGTGGGTGCAAGAGGACTCGGGAGAGTCGTTACTCGTGAGGGTGCGTGTGCGTGAGAGAGAGGGGGGCACGTATCAATGCAATGCATGTGTCCGTAAATCATTATCCGACAAACGTTCGCCACAAGCCTTTTCCTGATGAACGCCGTAAGAACCGTTAGATTGGCATCCGACTAGTCAGTTTTTCATGCCATTTAACAGAACAAGCACTCCTCCTACACACAAATCTTCCACGTGAGTGTTAGCAACTGCCGTATACTCCCTCCGTTCCAAAATGTAGTGCATATAGCTTTATTGAAAAACTGAACCTCGCAAACTTTTACCGAGTTTTCGTGTACCAAATTGCACATGTAGAATACCCTATATATATATCATTTCATTCATCTTCGAGAGGTAACTATAAAGATGGGGGAGGAGTCTACAAAGAAAGACCATTGTATCACCTGCGGCAATTTCAACCATCCTTTGGTGTGGAGGAATATCATAGGAACTCTATATGATATGATTTTTATAGGATTTTTTCCTTTAGAGCCAATTGGTTCATAGGAATAGATTCATATTCTCCACATTTCAAAGGAAATAAACATGATATCATTTCTATAGCTTTAGAGCCACTTGGTTCATATGAATGGATTCCTATACTCCCATAATTTCAAAGGAAAATAAACATTAGCGTATTTTCAATAGAAAAGTTCCTATGGTATGAACCAAATTACATCTCTTTTCTAATCCCTCCTCATAGGAATTGAGATACATGTCATCTATAGATTCAATAGAAAAGTTCCTATGATGTGAACCAAATGACATCTCTTTTCCAATCCCTACTCATAGGAATTGAGATACTCCATGTCATCTCTTTCCCTACAACTTCCATGTATACATCTTCTATTCCTAAGTAGCTAGTACAACCCACTAGTAGCTTTTTTCCAAGACATGCAACTATGGCACAAGAACTATATAGTGTGCGAATAACTTTGAAATATGGTCGCTGGATGAATCTAATCTGATAGTGCAGAGATGGAAAATCCGAGCACTGCTCGGCGTTGGATATCATCAACATTCCACCAGATCTGCCACATGTACAATTTAGAAGACTCCATGGTTGAACTTAAGCATAATGCACAAACCTAAAAACACAAGCACTTCTCCTTTGTTCTAGAATCTTCTGTATCATAATTGATTTTTTTTCTAAATGAATTGCCATTATTTGTTTTTTACTTTATGCTTTACAATGCACAACCCCATGAATCTTAACATTTTTATAAAACTAATTGATTTTGAATGAGATGAACTATAAGAACTAAACGAACATCTACATGCATATATGACTCAAAGCTTTACATGCTATAGTGTGTATTTATTCATAATTTGGTTTCGAAATATGATGCATTCAATCCATGTGTACCTTACTAGTTTTGAGTAGATAGAAAATTTCACGCGGCCCCAGGTATATCAAAATGCAGGGCCCATGCATCATTGCCTTTCAGTCGAACCTACATCCACAATTTTTTGTATGTACTATATCTCCACTGGTCCCCGAACCCAAAATGCTGCCTCGTTCCCCTAAAACCAAGCGGCCCACACATATTTAAGGCGTCGACTTGAACTCAATCCCTCTCCCGATTACTACGACATGGCCCCGCATGTCATAGTACTACTCCTACAAACCCTACCGCCGCAGGCATCATCGGTTTTCTTCAAGAGGACGAGGGAGAAGCCGATTTGTAGTGGAGGCGCTTTCAAAAAAATGATCTGTAGTGGAGACCCCTACACTAGGGTGCCCTAGGTAGCTGCCGCATGCATAATTGGTTTCCTCTTTTCGTTATGCTCTTGCACCCTAGAGTTTAATGATGGTTGCTTCATCCGTCCAGCTTAATGCGGGAAAGGTGGGGCTTTGTGAATTGACCCCTCATCGCTCATTTTCTACTACTACAGCGCTACAACCGGGGTGCCTCCAATTCCAGCCGCTTCTCTGAACTGTAATTTGGTGCATCGCACGTGGAACAAGACGGTGGATGAGCCACATGTCGGCCAAAGGGGTCCTATTAAGTGTGTCGCCATTTTGTGTGCGGACTGACCCTGCTTGAGTTGCTACGCCAACACGACAGGTGCAGCCTACCACTTGGTTTTGCTCCTTGGTGAATCCCGACTATATTGATCTAAAAAGATACGTACTGAACTACCCTCTCCGTCTTGTTTTTAGGCGTCTCGGTTTATAGGGCATGCATGTAGTTCTAGGTCATCCATTTGACTAACTAAATATGAGTTACTATGTCACAAAAAAGTATATCATTGGATTATCAAGAGGATGTAGTTTCTAAACATATACTGTTCATCACATATATAGCGAGTTAAATTCTCAACCTAGAACCACGTGCATGCCATGTAAACCGATACGGAGGAAGTATAGTAGTAAAAATGAGGTGATTTTACCGAGAGATCGGTGGGGGAGCATGGCCTGTCAGGGTCCCACGTGTCATGATGTACCAAGGCGATGCGCGTGTCCCTCTTGAGGCAGAAGCAATACTATGTGGTTTGAGATGATGGCGAACCGAAGTGTGAAATAATGGTTGCTTCGTCTGTCTGGGAAGGTGCGGTATTGTGATTTGACGTCTCATTACTCATTACTACCTACTGGGGCGGTACGACTGGTGTGCGTCCCCCTTGCTGTTCTGCACTATTATTTGGTGCTTGGCACGTCGACCCGGTTGCTATATGTCCCACATGTCGGCGACAGTAAGTACAATATTCATGAAAGGGAGCATCGATGGAGGAGTACAAGACACGGCTTGGGTTTTTGCTGCTTCGCATGATCCATCGATACAAACCCGGACTAAAAAAGGCGAGGGCGGGTCTTTTCCCGCGCGGCGGGAAGGGTAGTTTGGCATAGTCTGTTCGAGGCAAGGAGGCAGGAAGGGAAACAAGCAAATAAAGGTTGAGCGACTTAGTTTTGGGAAAATCTGATTTTACGTAGTACGTACTCACTAGGGTTTATAGGGCTCATCTAAAAAACATTCGTTTTTCCATTTTATAAGCTCAATTCTACTACTAGTAGTAGTACCATCACATGTTGCATGTCGAGGTGCGTTAGATCACCCGATGTAAGCAGTGTCAAGAGAAAACTCACCAATGCATGTAGAAGTTCATGGAAATTTAGTGGTCATTCATGCATTCGTTCTAATTAATGCCTCGGTTAACATAACTTCTTGAGAAAAACGAGTGTACTAATTACTTGTGTAAACTAAGAGTACGAAATTAATTCGGCCACTCACCGTCTACCTTGGTTGGAGAGATTTTGAAATTGAGCCATAAACTGGAAAGGAGGGAGTAGTAACTTTTGTCTCGATTACTATTTGTGGCCTTGTATAGATGCAAAATGTATTTTTTATAGTGGCCTTGTATAAGTAAATGGAGGGAGTACTAAAGGACATATATATTCCGAACAATATGATAATCTCTCTAACCAAGGTAGTAGGGACGAGGAGTAAACGAAGGGAGTAGTAAAAATTTCTCCTCGTCCGGCGAGCCACCGCGCGCGTGGGCGAGGGAGCGGGTGTAAGGAGTACAGTACTACTTCTAATAAGCAAGCTTCACCTCATCTTGCGAGCCACCGCGCCCGTGGGCGGGGGAGATGGCGTACTAAGCAAGCTTCTCCTCGTTCTACGAGTTGATGGGACACATCAAAAGTACTCCAGTGTATAGAGACTTGCCTCTAAGGTAGGCCCCACATGGTTTGCCTCTTTTTTAACATAACGCATCAAGTCGCAATTTGTTTGTTCACCCGTGGTAGAAGATCCTCCCTCCACCAAGTGGACAACCAGTACACGGTCAAATTACCACGTGGGCTGCCTTTTCGTACAGAAATGAGCTCCACCGTATACCCACGCGGGTGTGTTGGGAAAGAGACGGGAGCACGTGCACCATGCGTGCACCTCTTCACTTCGTACACGTCCACCACCTACGTGGGTGTGTTTGTGAGATACAAACCTAGACAAATTGCTTGTGTGGAATAACTACTCTTCGTAAGCCATTATAAGAGTGGACAAAATGGTGGAGGAGATAGGGGAGCAGCAGAGGTGTGCGATTCTTGGCCGGCGTTTGGCCTCATTTAAATAGGAGATTAAATAGACGGCCGACGGGAGGAGCTCGGTCGGTGTTGCGTTTAATGCCGGTCCGGTCATGAACGGACATATGTCCAGAGTGGGTTTCTCGGCTTCCACACATGCAGGTTTCATGGAGGCGTTCGAATGCGGCAAGGAGGCGTGTTCACCCGGGCGTGCTGCGAGTGGCGCCCACGACTCTGACATAGGACACCAAGCCGTTCTTCCACTGACGTGTGGTCTCTTTGGGTACATGGCCTGCATGTCGGTGACCCAACGTAGGAAGCGCATAGTAGAGGAACCTTTGGTGGGCTAGGGCGGTCAGAAGCGGGCATTTCATAAACCGATGATTGTTCATTGGGTGTGACGCCATCCTTTTCATGTAGATAAGTCTACTATGTTGATAGCCCGTTTACGTTGTGATTCATAAAGACCGCTGCAAACATCAATGTTCTTCTTATCACAGATAAGATTTATTAATACCCGTAACAATCCATGTCCTTAACAAAGGGTGCATGCACGTATAGGTTGAGCGTGTGTCTTGCGTCATGTCCTATGTGCATGCAGGCGTGCGAGTGTTGCGTGCGTGCAAGGGTACGTCTCAGTGTTGCATGCATGTGTGCATACATGCGTGTATTCGTGATTGCATGTGTATGTGTCAGTGTTGCACGCCTGCATGCGTGCGTGTGTTCGTTATGTGTACGTGTCAGTGTTGCACGCCTGCATGTGTGCGTGTCTTGCGTGCGTGCATGTGTACGTGCGGGGTGAGGCTACACGCTAGTCGACTAACTTTTTCATCTCTGGTCATTAGATTTTCCAGCCGTTGGATACGAAATCAAGGGCCTACAGTTTATCATCAAAATCCACCACCTGAGCCGCCAGCCACCACTGGCCGAACCGCCGGCCCCACCGCCCAAGGCCGGCCCGGACCGCCATGCCACCCTACCCGCCCCGATACCACTCCCCACCGCCGGTCCGCCGCCGCACCGGCCATCCCTCTAGCCCCCCGCCCCCCCGCACCGAGCTTCTTCTCCGGCGATCCCCACCCCACCGCCCAATCAACGCGCCCCCCACCGCCGGTGTCGGGTGGTTGGTGCGACATATGCCAACAGGTGGCTTATCATTGTGGGAGGCAATAAGACATCGCCGGTGCCTGGAAACGGGATAAGGAGAAGCATGCACGCCGGTGAATCTTACCCAGCTTCAGGGCTCTCCATGGAGATAACACCCCTACTGCTGCTCTGCGGGGTCTCCGCATGGTCACTAGATCAAGAAGTAGCTACAAGAGGCTCCTTGAGCTGTTTGGTGAAAGGATGAAGAAGGGCAAGGCTTGCCCGCTTCTTCCCTCAATGCGGTGTCTAAAACTACTCCAAAAGGGATCCCTCTGCATGGGCGCCCTGGGGGGTTTATATAGGCCTACACCCCAGGGGTACAATGGTAATCTGGCTATGCGCGGGCCCCAGCCGTCTGTGTCTATGCTGGCCGGCTTCTCCGCCGACCGATGAGCCCGCCGACAGGTGGACCCCGCTGGCTGCCGGCCTTCTAGTCGACAGGCAGGTCCCACCGCTCGGGGGTCTTGTCGGAGGCTGGTTACTGTTGCCTCGCCTCTGGTGACGGGGGCTTTGTCGTGGTAAGCATGGCTACAGTGCTGCCGCCGGGCGGCTTATTGCTGTAGCCTTACCTCGCCTTATCTCCTTAATGAGGCACCTCCTTCGAGGAAGTGAACTAGCCGACTACTGGGAGTCGGCCATTCCCCAGGCCGACTGGGAGAGGCCTGGCCGCCTTTAGGCATCTCCCTGACTGAGGGGGCCCGCCACCCACGGGTCGTACTGACAACTTGCTGTGGGTGACGTCATGGTCAACATGGCAACAGTGCTGCGCAGGACGGGTGCTGGCCGCCCCGTACGACGCTCTGTGGCCATGCGCGTTCCGGGATTCAGGGGTGGCAGGCTTCACTGTAGCCACGCCCCGTCTCATCACCGTTATGTGGGTGCAAACTGTGAGGACATGATCTTGGCCGCCTGCTGGGTGGTCGGCTCCTTGGAGCTGGCCCTCTCATGGTTTTCTTCATGACGATATTAGGGCTGGGCCGCCATCGCGCACCCGGCCAGAGAGGTAGCCGGCCGGGGGAAGGCGGCCCCACGCCTTGGATGCTTGAAGGCTCAATCTTCCTATAATTTTTTCTGAAGAACCAGGGGGAGCCGGCTAGGATACCCGTGGTCATTTACTCCGACAGTAGTCCCCGAAGCTGGTTGGGCTCCGAGGCAGAAAAAAGACGAGAAGCTCAGTCAGCTTCCTATCTTGAGGAGCCGGAAACAGGGATCCGGCTTTGATTAGGTGCGCCGTCTTCTGGGGGTTTCGAAGCTTGAAGGCGGGAACCAGTCGGCGTGCAAGTCAGGCCACGAGCTGACCGCTTGTTGCCCGTGCGCCACATGGCACCCTATGGCTGGAGGGGCCTGCCAGCCCACGCGCGCGACGGGACGCCGCTGTAGACCGGGGCCTGCCACTACAGGGCCTCGGCCCACGCGCGGATCTTCTGCGGCCTGGATGGACCGCACGCCTCCCAGCGGCGGTTACCACACGCCGTGAAGGCGTAATAATCGCGGGGCGTGGGGGAGTGGGTGCAGTTAATCCCACGTCCCCCCACGCCCTGCCTCCTCGGCTTCGCCACACGAGGCTATAAGTAGGAGGAGTGGAGGGGAGCGCTAGACACTCGCACGCTCGCCCTCGCTCCGCCCCTTCCTTCTTCTTCCTCCTCCTCTCCGTCGCCACAGCTACCCGCCGCCGCTGGGCTTTCCCGCCAATCTTCTTGGCTCGCTGTCGCTTCGTCGTGGCAGGGTCGCGCGCCTTTCCACCGCCGCACCTTTCTCGTTGCCGCGCCGTCCCCATGGCGCTGTCGAGCTCCTGGGATGGCTGAAACATCCATGACGACCACATCGACTTCCTTCACCGGACGCGGCGGCTGCCAGGCGCGAACTACGTGCAGGTCTGTCTCGCGCCAGAGAGGGAGATCTCGCCGGCACCGGAGGAGGACGAGCGGGTGATCTTCCGCTTGCACTGCCTGCGCGGCTTCGGCCTGCCGGCGAGCGGGTTCTTCCGCTCGTTCCTTGAATTTTATCATCTCCAGCCGCATCACCTCACGCCAAACATGGTGATACTGCTGTCGGCCCTCGTCGCCCTGTGCGAGGGCTTTCTCGGCTTCCTCCCCACCCTCGAACTCTGGGGGGAATTCTTCCAGTGCAAGCTTGGCACTATCGTCGCGGGTGTGCCCACCCCTTGCGGTGCCTTCATCGCCATGCGGAGGACGAGCGACAATAATCCGTTTCCGGCCACCCCGTTGATCCAGTCGGTGAAGCTCTGGCAGAAATCCTACTTCTACGTGAAGAACATCGCTCCGCAAGGCGACTTCGTCAACCTGCCGGCTTACGTAGCCGGCCCGCCGGCTGGGTGGCAGCCCTCATGGTCCTACCGGGCCAGGTCGCTGTCTCAAGGTAGGGCCGCCTCTGTTGCATGGCTCTGGGTGATGATCTAGTCAGAGGGTCTGACCGGGGCCGACCTGGTGGCTGTCTTCGTGGAGCGCCGGGTGCTCCCACTTGAAGGCCGACCTCACATGATCCACCAGATGAGCGGCCGCTTTGACCCATGCCGGCTAAGCACCAAGGAGATGCCTCACGCCGAGGTGTCTTACATGGTGAACTATATTTCCAACTGCAAGCTCTCCGAGGAGTGGCAGTACGGCAAGGAGCCGTACTCCCGCGCCAATCCTCCGCAAGTGGTAAGTCTGTCTTCTTTTCTTCTTTCCTTGTTGCCGGATTCATGATGGTCGACTCCTGACCAGTCGGCTTGTTTTTGGCAGAATCTCATGCTTCCCCCGGCAACTGGGGCTGCGGGGGTGGAACGCCAGTTCCTCCCCGACCGCACGATGGACGACGTTGACGACCCGGACCTGGGGGCGGCCGCCATGGAAGACGGCGTCACAGGGGAGGGCGGTGAGGCAGGCGGCTCTGGGCTCGGGGCCGCCCTCGAGGATTGGCCGGATGATGTCGAGGCCAAAGTCATTCCGCACCGCCGACCGGCGCCTAATCATCAAGGCGCGGGCCCATCTGCCGCGTCGGCTGCTCATTGTGGTGCGCAGAAACGTCGAGCCGCATTGACCCACTTCGGTAGTCGGCCTAAGAAGCCCAAGAGTACCGCGGTGGCGACCAAGCGGCAAGAAGCGGCCGTGAAGGCGGCCCGCTTCCACAAGGTGGTGAAGCAGCCGCAGGCGGTTTTAGCGTAAGTGTTGTTTTTCTTACGCCTTTCTATTTCTTCTTCGGTTGATATTCTTTTAAGCCTTCTTCTTGACTTATCAAACAAGGCCCCACTTTCTCTTGAACGGGCACCTGCCGCCTCCATAGTTGGACCCGCGGGAGGGTCGTCAAGCTCCCGCTGTGTGGATCCCCGCACCGATCTCCTAGAGGCGATGGAGCGAAACGCGCGGAGCGGGAGGCGGAGGAGCGGAGGGCGACTTGGGAGGCGGAGGAGAAGTCGGCAGAGGCGCGAGCCGGCGCGGCTGCCAAGGCCCAGGAGGAGGCCGCGGACGCGTTGAAGGAGGCGGAGGCCCTGCAAAACCAGCCTCCACAGCTCGTCATCCCCCTCCGCGCCATGGCTCCTGACATCCCAGTGCCCCCGACGGAGGAGGCCGGCCGCGGCCAGCCGGCGATGGAGAGGGAGGCGGCGTCTTCGCCTCCGACTGGAACGGGCCAAGGAGGCCGGCCCGATGCGCCGCTCGTGGAGCTGGCTGGAGGCGAGCCGACTGTGGGGGCGGATCTGGTGGTCTCGTCGCCGTCTCGTCGGCGCCCGGGGAAGGCGACTTCGGCGCCGGATCCGCAAAAAACCGCGGGCGCCGACTCGTCGGCCCAGGACCTGGAAGCGGCCAACGATAGCTCATCCGGGTGGATGCCGGGCGGTGGGACGGCCGTGCTGAACGTGGCGGCGCAGGACGTCCGGAACTGGCTTCAGGCCCAAGCTACCGCGCTGAAGTAGTATATTCAAGAATTTCTCACGACGCACACGGTGATCCGGGTGAGTCCTCCCGCTTTTCGTTGATTGCTCCTGATTTCTTTCATGGGGGCGCGTCAGCGCATCCACTGGGTGTAGTCCCCGAGTTCCGAGTTGGCTGCTGAGCAGGCAGCTTGGAACTTCTTGGTAGACTTTGATTGTCGTCTTGTTCTTACTCGCCTCTCTTATCTTATCTGCAGGAGTATCATAACCTCCGCGCAGCTGCCTTCAACTCCCAGGCCCGGGAGTTGAATTAGAAAGCCACCGATCTGACCGAGAGCCGGAGCAAGTGCTTCCTCTTTTGTCTCAAGTGGGGGCGCGTCAGCGCACCCACTGGGTGTAGTCCTCGAGATTCAGGCCGACTGCTGAGCAGTCGGGTCGGATCTTTTCCCGACGACTTCTTTCTTCATAACTACAGGGCCAATGCTGACCTAAGGGGCCAGCTAAGCGAAGCCCAGACCGCCCTTCGCGCCAAGGAGGCCGAGTGCGCCGCCCTGGCTCAAGAGCGCGATCGCCTGGCCAAGAAACTAGCCGACCAGGAGGAGAGCCACAAGGCGGCCCTAAAGACGGTGCAGGACAACGAGGCCACCCTCAAAGCCGAATATGAGACCGAGGAGGTGAACTGGGCCGAGGCAAGGCAGGCGCTGAGTCAAGGCTATAGCCGGGTGGAGGACTTAATCGACGGTAGGCCGCCTTCTTCTTCGTGCAGATTACTTTCCCGGTTACTCTGCTGCCGCTACCCAAGCCATCGAGGCCTACCATGACACGCGACGGCAGGTGGGGGCTGACATCGCACCGGGTGTCAGCCCGTCACTTGAGGAGCAGCTTCTGGCGCTTCAAGCCCGCCTGCAGCCGGCCCACCGCATGCTCCGCCGTCTTCAGCGCACCGGGGCACAAGTGCTGGCCGCCCTCTGGCCCGGCGAGGCGGTTCCCCGCACTCCAAGTCAGACCGCCGAATGGCTGGAGGTTGTAGTCGGCCGCTTCGAGGCTTGGAAGGCGTCACCGGACCGGTCCGGTGCTGGGCGGGCGCTGGAATTCGTCCAAGCCTCGTATCTCGGGCTGAACTTGGAACAGCTGAGCACCTGGCGGCAGGAGGCTGACGAGGAGCTGGAGGCGGTGCGGCCGACTATCATCCAGCGCGCCTCGGCGATCGCCAAGTACACCGACACCAGCGCCTTTGCCCCTGAGGTGGATGATGCCGGCATTGCTCAGCCGGAGGAGTGGTTCCGGCTGAACCCGACAGAAGGTGAGGACTTGGCGGAGGAGATTGCTTCCAGCGATGAGGGAGAAAGGGAAGAGGGGGAGGATGGTGAAGACGTTGTGCCAGACAGCGAAGCGACCAGCCCGCCTCAGCCTGATCGTGCCTCCAGCAACGATGCCGAGACTCACCAGCCGGTCACTCCTCCAGCCGGCACTGCCGACTCCACCAACCTGCCCGACTCGCCTGTCGTTCCCTTGGCCTGATCCGCCGTCCTTGCCTTCCTGCTTGTTACCCTTTTGAACAACTTTTATTAAATTTGCGCAGTTCGACCCACTGAGGGTGTATTCAGACTATGTTGAATGCTGGCCTTTTGAAGGCCTTTTGTGTAAATATAATCATGCATGTGTTTGGCTTCCATTCATGTTTGCTTTTCATCCTTTTGGCTTTTTCCTTTGCCGCCTTCCCTTGGCCACTGCCTTCCTAGCCGGACAGCTGCTCTGCAGTCTGTGGCTGGAGAAGGACTTGGTTTTTTGGGGAAGGCAAGTACTCGAGCTTTCTTAGATTGCAGCAAGGTGAACAGGAAGCCGGCCAGCCGGCTGATCTGGTAGCCGGCTGGCAGGGCAGGAGGCCGGCTCGCGTTGTGTAAGTTCGTTAGTCCTTAGCCGTTTTTCGTGAGGGCATCCTTTCCTGCCCTTGGCTCTTGCCAGTCGGACAGTCGATTCTTCGAGCTGCAACTTTTGGCAAGAGGAGGCTTGGGTGCCGGCACACTACTTGTTTGACTGCAGGCAGAACTTTAGATATAACTCGAGGCGGCGAGTCCCCGGGCCGACTGGTCGAACCCGATGCCGGACGAAAAAAGCGAATGTAGTAACATATTCATAGGCATGATATTCTTCATTCATAGATAAAAGAGGGTAGTCCCCGAGTGCTCCTCGGGGGACCCTTTGTCTCGTACTTAGTACAAAAGGTAGTGTGGTACATACTGCTTTTTAACTGTAAAATCTTCGGAGGAGATTGGTGTTCGATGGTCATTCCGACTCCATGCCAGAATCATCTCCCTTGCGTGCCTTTGGCTTCTGCGCATCTGTTAGGTAGTAGGAGTCGTTGCCTAATGCTCTGCTGATGACGAAGGGGCCCTCCCAAGGGGCCGAGAGCTTGTGCTGGCCGGCTGTTCATTGGATCAGTCGGAGCACAAGATCGCCCTCTTGGAAGGATCTTGGCTTGACCTTCCGGCTGTGGTAGCGGCGCAGACCCTGCTGATAGATGGCGGACCGGCCGAGGGCTAACAGTTGGCCCTCTTCCAGCAGGTCGGCGTTGTCTTCACGTGCTTCCTTGGCCTCCGCCTCCATGTACATGGTGACCCGAGGTGAGTCGAACTCGATGTCAGTTGGGATGACCGCCTCAGAACCATATACAAGGAAGAAAGGGGTGAAGCCGGTTGATTTGTTTGGGGTAGTGCGCAAACTCCAGAGGACGGCCGGTAGCTCATCGAGCCAACAGCCGGCCGAACGCTCCAGTGGCACGACCAGTTGGGGCTTGATGCCGGAGAGGATGAGGCCGTTTGCTCCCTCGACCTGGCCGTTTGACTGCGGGTGGGCAACAGATGCTAGGTCCAGCCGGATGTCGTGTGTTGCGCAGAAACGTGCCAGTGCTCCCCTTGCAAAATTTGTACCATTGTCGGTGATGATGCTGTGCGGTATGCCATACCGGGTTGTGATATATGTGATGAACGTCACGGCAGTCGGCCCATTCAGCTTCTTGACCGGCTTTGCTTCAATCCACTTGGTAAATTTGTCCACCGCGACGAGCAGATGTGTCATGCCGCCGCGTTCCGTCTTGAATAGGCCCACCATGTCCATCCCCCAGACGGCAAAATACCCAGTGAGGGGGATGGTTTTGAGTGCAGAAGTCGGCAGGTGTTGCTTGGAACTGAAAACTTGGCACCCTTTGCAGTGTTTGACTAGTTCCTTGGCGTCATCCAATGTAGTCGGCCAGAAGAATCCATGGGGGAAAGCTTTGGCAACGAGTGATCTTGAGGCTGCATGGTGGCCGCATTCACCTTGGTTGATGTCCTTGAGGATAGATATGCCCTTCTCTGGCTCGACGCAGCGCTGGAAGACTCCAGTGACACTGCGCGTACCAAGCTCTCGGTTTACTATTGTGTATGCTCCGGCTCGGTGTTGGACTTGTCTTGCCGAGATCTCGTCAGTTGGCAACTCTCTGTTTACTAAGAAGTTGAGGATGGGCTAGGCCCATGATGGAGCTGTGACTTCTTCTACTGTCAAAACTGCTACTGTGACCAGGGCGGGTGGGCTGGGTGGTGAAGAGTTGGAGTCGGCCACCGCCTGTTGTGTCGATGCAGTCCCTAGGCCGGCTGCAGTAGCGCCCGGGCCAACTTCCGGAGTTCCCGATCCGAGTGCGACTATGGTAGTCTCCGGGCCGCCTGTCGAAGTCCCCGAGCCGCCTGCTTGGTTCCCCAAGTCGGGTCCGACTGCGATGGGGTCAGGCGGTACGAAGATGGAATCAGATTGAGGAGACGGCTTTATAGATGGCTTCAGGAGGCGTTGGAGAGAAACAGCGGCTGGTATAGCTTGCCGGGTGGAGCCTATTCGTGCCAGGGCATCTGCCTGCACGTTGTCAGCCCGTGGTACATGAAGGAACTCGCATCCTTCAAAATATCCACTGATTTGCTGAACGAGGAAGCGGTAGCTCACCATGTTCGTGTCCTTGGCGTCCCAGTCGCCAGATGACTGCTGGACCTCCAAATCCGAGTGGCCATAGCACAGGATCCGGTGGATGCCGAGCTCTTTGGCTAGCCGGAGCCCGTGTATGAGCGCCTCATACTCGGCCACATTGTTGGAGGTGGCAAAATGAATTTGCAATGTGTATTTGAGCTTGTCGCCCTTGGGAGAGGTGAGGACGATGCCGGCTCCCAAACCGGTGTGCATCTTGGACCCATCGAAGTGCATCCGCCAATGAGTGGAGTCGGGGACCGGTGGCAGATATTGGGTTTCGGCCCAGTCGACGAGGAAGTCGGCCAGTGCTTGGGACTTAATGGCGGTGCGGGCCTGGTAGAAGATCGTGTAGGGAGCTAGCTCAATGGCCCAGTTTGCCACCCGGCCAGATGCATCCCGGCTGCCTATGATCTCGGCGAGCGGGGCAGTACATACGACCGTGATGGGGTGCTCTTGAAAGTAGGGCTTGAGCTTCTTGGCGGCGAAGTACACACCGTACCACATCTTCTGGTAGTGTGGGTAGTTATGCTTCGAGGTGGATAATACTTCACTTAAATAATACACCGGCCTCTGGACCAGCTGAGCTCGGCCTTCTTCTGGGCGCTGGACCATGATAATTGTGCTGACCACCCGGCTAGTGGCGGTAATGTAAAGGAGCATGGTCTCTTTTTCAGTCGGCGCCGCCAAGACAGGCAGCATGGCCAGCATCTTCTTTAGCTCGTGGAAAGCTTGGTCTGCTTGGTCGTTCCACTCAAAGTGAGTGGACTTCTTCATGAGTAGGTAGAGGGGGAGGGCTTTCTCTCCAAGCCGGCTGATGAAGCGGTTCAGGGAAGCCAAGCATCTGGTGAACCTCTGGACGTCTCGTAGCTTGGTGGGAATCTCCATTCTCTCTATGGCCTTGATCTTCACTCGGTTGCATTCGATGCCGCGTTCGGAGACCAGGAAGCCTAGAAGCTGGCCGGCTGGTACTCCGAACACGCATTTATCGGGGTTGAGCTTGATCTGAAACCGGTGCAAGTTTTCAAATGTCTCTTTGATGTCTTCCAGCAAGGTACCGTGCTTCTCCGTCTTCACCACAATATCGTCTACATAGACGTGGGCATTTCTGCTGAGCTGCTTGAGGAGGCATTTATGCATGCAACGCTGAAAAGTGGCACCGGCATTTCTTAGGTCGAATGTCATAGTCAGGTAGCAGAAAGCTTCGAATGGTGTGATGAAGGCGGTCTTCATGCGGTCGGCTGGATCCAACTTTATTTGGTGGTAGCCTGAGTAAGCATCGAAGAAGCTCAACAGCTCGCATCCGGCTGTGTAGTCTATCACTTGATCAATCCTTGGTAAGGCGAAGGGATCTTTGGGGCAGGCCTTGTTGAGGCTGGTGTAGTCTATACACATGCGCCACTTGTTATTTTTCTTCAGCACGAGGACCGGGTTGGCAAGTCACTCTGGAAAGAAAAACTCCATAATGAAGCCGACTGCCAGAAGCCGGGCTATATCTTCTCCTACAATCCTTCTCTTCTCTTCCGATAGTGGGCGGAGGGGCTGTTTGACTGGTTTTGCACCTTCTCGGATGTGTAGCTTGTGCTCGGCGAATTCCTTCGGAACACCCGGCATGTCCTTGGGGGACCATGCGAAGATGTCCCGATTCTCACAGAGGAAATCGGCGAGCTCGCCTTCCTATTTGCTGTCCAGGTTTGCCCCGATGGTGGCGAACCTTTCTGGATGCTCCGGGTCTAGCAGTATCTTCTTTGTTTCTTTGGCCGGCTGGAAAGATCCTTGGGCATCACACTCTTTTTGGTCACGGGACAGGCCCGACTGCTTGCCGGCCATAGCCACGACTCGATCCAGTATCTTCTTTTCTTCCGCAATCATGAGGGACTCAGCCAGCCGGCTACTAGCTGCCGCACACTCGGAGGATTTCTTGTAGTCTCCGGCTATGGTGATGATGCCCTTGGAACTTGGTATCTTCATCTTGAGGTAAGCATAGTGGAGTACATCCATGAACTTGGCCAAAGCAGGTCAGCCAAGCAACGCATGATAAGGGCTCTCGAGATCCACTACCTCAAACCACACTGCCTCTCGGCGGAAATGATCCTTATCCCCGAAGAGGACATCTATCTTGATCTTGCCAATTGGGGAGCAAGACAGGCCGGGTACGATGCCATGGAACACAGTCCGACTAGGCATGAGCTGGCTTGTCTTGATGCTCAGCTTCTCCATGGTTTCACGGTACAGTATGTTGATGCTGCTCCCGCCATCTATCAGCACGCGGGAGAAATGGGCAGCTCGCATTTCTATTGCGAGGGTGGCGTCCAAGACCAATGCATAAGAGCCGGGAGACGGCATCACCTCTGGGTGATCGGCCCGGCTCCAGTTGATAGGCCTTTCGGACCAATGCATGAACTTGGGGTTGTTGGAGGCGACTGCGTTGACTTCTTGGTGCTGTCGACGCCGGCTATGTTGATCTTTTGGTTGGCTCATAAAGACGACGCAGGCGGCATACTCGTCGGGGAACTCGTCTTGAACAACCCCGACTGCTGGTCGAGCGGCCGGCTGCGGAGGGGTCGGAGGCGGCTGACAAGCAGGCGGAGGCGGCGCTATCCCCTCGCCCTTGGAGATCCGCATGAGCCAGTGGCATTTTCGGGTCGTGTGGTTTGAAGGCTTCGCGCCGCTGTGGAACTTGCAGGGGGCATCAAGTGCTTGCTCGTAGGAGAAAGCCGGCTGCCAAGCCCACCTGCTGCCTTTCTGCTTCTTGGGCGTGGGCTGCCCTTCGGGTTGTTCATCTTCGACTGTGGCCACCTGCCGACTGGTGGAAGGCGGCACGGGAGCCTTGCTCTTGTGGTCGCTGTGTTACGGGCGTCGGTTGGAGTCTCCTGCCGG
Organism: Triticum aestivum; assembly: GCF_018294505.1. Taxonomy (NCBI): domain Eukaryota; kingdom Viridiplantae; phylum Streptophyta; class Magnoliopsida; order Poales; family Poaceae; genus Triticum; species Triticum aestivum. Next base: position 478,102,268 of record NC_057809.1, on the reverse strand, counting down.
CGTCTTGGGACTCGAAGTGAGCACCTTCCCGGAGGCGTCTACTCGGAGCTCGGTCTTCATTGAGGAATCGGCCGTGGCGTATTTATCAACTATGATCAGCAGCTCATCGAGGGTAGTCGGCTCTTCGCTGAGGAGTCGGTGCTTGAGGAGGGTGCCTTCTCGGCACCCGGCGGTGAAATACTCTATAGCTTGAACCTCGTGCACCCCTTCGCAGGAATTGCGGAGCTCGGCCCAACGCGTGAGGTAGTCGCGGGTTGATTCATTGGGCCCTTGTACATGCAAGGAGAGCTGTCGGGGCTTGGGGGCCCACTTGTAGGTGCTGGTGAAGTTACGAATGAAGGCTTCTATGAAGTCTAGCTAGTTGTTGACACTGTAAGGCTTGAGGCTGTTGAGCCAGGTGTGCGCCGTGCCTTGAAGCATGAGGGGGACATACTTCACAGCAACACGCCTTTTGCCGTTCGTGATGCTAACCGCAGTGGAGTAGTCAATCAACCAATCTTCTGGCTTCACGGAGCCGTTGTACATGGGCGTGTCTCTTGGGAGCGAGAACCCTTTGGGGAAGGGCTCATCGCGAATGCGAGGGCCGAAGCAAGGCAAGCCGACATCATCTTCTTCTTCCAGAGCCAGGGATCGCGCTGGGCGGTCGATCCGGTGGCGGGTGTCATTCTCGCCGACTCCTTCGCGGCGGCCCAGTCGGCCGCTGAGAGTCGGATGCGTCACAGGCGGCGGAGTAGGATATCTCTCCCCACGAGGCGGAGGAGGAGGCGGGTTGCCCCGCCATTCCACAGCTCGAGGACGGCCTTTTGCGTCACGCTCGATGGAGATTCAAGTCCGACTGTGGCTGGCTGCCGGCTCCTTTTCTTTCCTTGCTCGGGTGTTGCCCGCAGTCGGCATTCGGGACATCGCACCGTGTTCTCGGCGTGGGGGAGGACTTTCGGCGCGGACACCGGCTTCATGCCGCTCTGTGGCCGCGTCGATAAGCTGTTGGATGCGTCTGGTCATGTAGGGGAGCTCGTCGGGCCCTAGTCCATTCAGCTCGTCTGCGGCCGCCAGGGCAGCGCGTAGGTTCTCAAGAGGCATGGCATAGACTGGGTGGTCTGCTCCCAGCATGTCGGTGATAGCCGCGCCATGTTTCTTGATGATGCTGATGTGGCTTGGCCCGTCAGGAGGCGGCGTTCCAAAGGAGGCGCGGTCGACTTCGCGCTGATGAGCCTCGGTGAGGCGTCTCATGGAAGCTAGCTTCTGGCCCTCCCCGACGAGGGCGAGGCGGCGTGTAACGCCCTCGATGCGGCTATAGCTCCTACGTGTCGAGGCACGACTTAGAGGCATAACCGCATTGAAAGCAATGTCGCAAGTTAGGCAATCTTCACAACATCCCATGTAATATAGATAATAAAAGGGGAGAAACATAGTTGGCTTACACTCGCCACGTCAATCAAAGTACATAAATAGCATTACAACATTCAAACACTCATGGCCCGACTACGGCGCCAAAATAAAAGATATACCCAACATGCGACACGGTCCCGATCACCCCAACTGGGCACCACTTCTGATCATCAGGGAAAGACACGTAGTATCGGTGTGAGTCCTCGTCGAACTCCCACTTGAGCTCAAGCGCGTCATCTGGAACGGAATCATCAGGCCCTGCATCTGGTTTGGAAGTAATCTATGAGCCACAGGGACTTAGCAATCTCGCACCCTCGCGATCAAGACTATTTAAGCTTAATAGGTAAGGCAAGGTAAAGTATGTGGAGCTGCAGCAAGCGACTAGCATATATGGTGGCTAACCTATTCGCAAAAGAGAGCAGGAAGAGAGGGCAAAGCGCGAATGAGTAACTAGAGGGCAACCTGCGGCAAGCATTACTCCAACATAGTGTTCACTTCCCGGACCGCCGAGAAGAGACCATCACGGTAACTCACACTGTTGATTCATTTTAATTAAGTTAAGGTTCAAGTTATCTACAACCAGACATTAACAAATTCCCATCTTCCCATAACTGCGGGCACGGCTTTCGAAAGTTCAAATCCCTGCAGCGAGTCCCAACTTAGCCCATAACAAGCTCTCATGGTCAATGAAGGAATAGATCTCCTCCTGAGACATTCCGATCGGACTCGGTATCCCGGTTCTTCAAGACACTTCGACAAGTTAAAACCAATCCAGCAACACCACCCAGATGTGCCGACAAATCCCGATAGGAGCTGCACATATCTCGTTCTCAGGGCACACCGGATGAGCAAGACATCGGGTAGGCCAGCCCAGAGTTGCCCCTGGTAGCCC
>NC_057809.1:478097141-478099607 GCF_018294505.1 Triticum aestivum | reverse complement strand
AGAGGAGCACTAGCTCGGGGAGGGGGGGGGGGGTTAAATAAGATGACCCTCGGGCTCCAGAAACCCAAGGGAAAAAGAGGCTAGGTGGCAAATGGTAAAACCAAGGTTGGGCATTGCTGGAAAAGCTTTAATCAAGGCAAACTATCAAGGGGTTCCCATTATAACCCAACCACGTAAGGAACGCAAAATCCGGGAACATAACACTGATATGACGGAAACTAGGGCGGCAAGAGTGGAACAAAACACTAAGCGAGAGGCCGAGCCTTCCACCCTTTACCAAGTGTATAGATGCATTAAGATAACAAGGCAATATAATGATATCCCAACAAGTAAAATAATGTTCCAACAAGGAACAGTCTCCAATCTTCACCTGCAACTAGCAACGCTATAAGAGGGGCTGAGCAAAGGGGTAACATAGCCAATCAATGGTTTGCTAGGACATGGTGGGTTAGAGGTTTGACATGGCAATTTGGGAGGCATGATAAGCAAGTGGTAGTCATCGTAGCATAGGCATAGCAAAAGAGCGAGCATCTAGCAAAGCAAATATAGTAGTGATTTCGAGGGTATGATCATCTTGCCTGCAAGTATCAGAGTTGACTGGATCCTCGAAAGCAAACTCAACGGGCTCCTCGTTAGCGAACTCGTCTCCCGGCTCTACCCAAACAAGATAAACAAACAACAAGGACACAATCAACCACGTGCAAAGCTCAAACAATATGATGCAAACATGGTATGCTATGCGGGATGCAATATGCGATGCATATGCAAGATTTGACAAGGAATGGATGAACCTAGCCTCAACATGGAAATCCAAGTGTGCCACTGGAAAGATGAGATTAAATTGCTTGAAAACGATATAAAGATCACCGGAATCGGAGTTACGGTTTGGAAATGGCAAGCAATTCAAATATGGCACCGGTCTGCGATTTATAGCAAGTAGCCATCTAAATGCAACAAGATGAACATGCTACGGCACTCAAACATGACAACAAAATACATGGCAGGGATCCATTCATGATGCTAAACAAAAGAGGAACACTGAGCTATGGCCAATTCATCCAATAACAGGTTCAAACAAGCATGGCAAAAATGCATTTGGTAAACAGGTTTCAGACTTAGTGAAATTAACACTTGTCTGGAATTTCAGATCAGGTAGCACACTTTGGAGCATGAAAACTATATTCTACAGGACCTGAACATGGCAAAGTAAAGAATTTCATAGAGATACTCAAAGAGCTTAACAAAAGTCCCTTAGTGACCTTGAGCCAAAAGGGATCAGAAAATACATTTGCAAGCATGTGAACATGGCAAAAACATAATCAGTTCTCAGACTTAGTGAAAACTGGAGCATGCAAAATCAGATATCAAGTAGGCATGTTTACGAGCTCGATGCACTCACTACAGAGCATGTCATGACAAACTAAGCATACACCCATCAAGAATACACATTATACAATCTAGACATGGCAAGAACAATAACATAGCATGCACGGATCAACTACAACATCCTCGGCAAAATCGCTAACAAGTAGACAATCTGCCCAGATTCACGAAATAGCAAAAGTAGAGCTCGATTGACTCAAGCAAGGGTGCTCCATAATTGCAAACAAAGACATGGATTGATAGAGAACTACAAGATTTACAAAACATCCTTACTGATCATCCTCAAAAGAGGCACGGAGCACTAGGAAACAACATGAACATATGGCATATTGAAATAAACAGTCCAAGGACTTAGTGGAAATGCCAAGTCCCTGAAATCAGCATTAACGAATGCACCACTTTGCAAGCTTGTGCTAGTCACCACACACATCACAAAAATACATGGGTTGCACCTCTGGAAAGATGGCAAAACATATAACAAAACACATGTAGAGCTCACGGGCATATCTTGCACACATTAATCATGGCAAAAATGACAAATATCTAATTGGAGCTGCAGATCTGACAATTATCTCAAATAGCACTCTCCCAGCAGCATTTCGGGCATCAAGATGAACCAAAATGAAAATGATGCAATGAGATGAAATGATGTGCTCTCTGAGGCGAACATTTTGATATGCTATATGCCCAAAACGGATCTACGGATGCAAAGTTACGGCACGATGAACATGGCAAAATAATTAGGGTTTGGGACGAAAAAGTCAACCGAGAGTAGTTTTAGATCTGAGATCCAGATCGCATGGAAAACGAGGCCGCCGGAGTACTGTAGCTGGAAGTCGGCGAAGATGGCCAGAGTCGTCGGGGGCGGCCGGATCCGAGGGAGTGGGAGGCAAAGGCGGGGTCGGCCGGCACCGGGGCGCTCGCCGGCGTCGAGGGGTGGCGTCCCCCGGCGGAAACGGCGCGGCCGGAGTGGAGGAGGCGGTGGCCGGCGATGGTCTCGGCGGTGATGAGCTCCGGTCGGCGCGGGCGTCGGCGCGGCGGAGGAAGAGGCCTCGGGCGGCGGCGCTCCTAGGCGCGCGGGCG
>NC_057809.1:478004080-478096768 GCF_018294505.1 Triticum aestivum | reverse complement strand
CGGGAGGCGGTGGCTGGGCCACGTGGCGCGCGCGGGTTGGCGCGGAGGTGGCGGCGGACGCGTCCGGCGCTGTCCGGACGTGTCCGGAGGCGGCGGAGATGATCTTTTAGGGTTTCGGGGAGAAGACCCCATGGATTTCGGAGGGGGCTATTTATAGGCATAGAGGGAGCTAGGAGTGTCCAAATGAGGTGCGGTTTTCGGCCACGCAATCGTGATCGAACGCTCTAGATGATGGGGAAGGTTTAGGTGGGTTTTGGGCCAACTTGGAGGGGTGTTGGGCTGCAACACACATGAGGCCTTTTCGGTCCCTCGGTTAACCGTTGGAGCATCAAACGAAGTCCAAATGGTACGAAACTTGACAGGCGGTCTACCGGTAGTAAACCAAGGCCGCTTGGCAAGTCTCGGTCCAATCCGGAAATGTTTAATCCCCACACACGAAAGAAAGGTAGAATTGTCCACCGGAGGAGAACGGAGCGTCGGAATGCAAAACGGACAACGGGGAAAATGCTCGAATGCATGAGACGAACACGTATGCAAATGCAATGCACATGATGACATGATATGAGATGCATGACAAAGACAACAACACACGGAGACAAAAACCCGAACCTGAGAAAATAACATAACTTAACGCCTAAAATGGCAAGAGTTGGATTACATATTGGGTAAATCATATCCGGGGTGTTACACGGCGCGCCTCCAGCGTCTCGGCGTCGGCGTCGGCCGGGATGGGGGCGGAAAAGTCGTGCAGCACCGTCTACAGGGTGTTGTGGGCGTTTTCGCCAGAGTCAGCACCGTGGCTGATGACCAGTACCTCGGTGATGGCGCTGCCGCTGCTGTCGGCTTGAGGAAGAGGGTCGTTGATGATTACCATGTTGGAGGGGAAGGCGTCAAGTGATGCCGTGTCGGAGTCGACAGGCATCGGGTCGGTGGAGCCAACCGACTCCAAGTCCGCGGCAAGCTCGCCGGAGATGTGGAGTTGGTCGAGGAGGCTGACGAGGTGGCTCTCGAGGCAGTCTGTGCCCGTGTCGGACGCGGGCTCGTCGGAGATGCGAGCCTCGCCAAGAAGATCGGCGAGGCAGCTCGGCGTGCAGGCGTCAGCGACGCCTTGCAGCGCGTCGGGGCAAGCACCATCGGGGGAGCCGGGCTGGCTACGCTCGCTGGGAAGGAAAAGGGTTCCCGTCCAGAACAGGTCTCCGGACGACGGTGCACCTGGCCCCATGGTGGGCGCCAAATGTCGGGTGGTTGGTGCGACATATGCCAACGAGTGGCTTATCATTGTGGGAGCCAATAAGACATCGCCGGTGCCTGGAAACGGGATAAGGCGAAGACATGCATGCCGGCGAATCTTACCCAGTTTCAGGGCTCTCCGTGGAGATAACACCCCTACTGCTGCTCTGCGGGGTCTCTGCATGGTCACTAGATCAACAAGTAGCTACAAGAGGCTCCTTGAGCTGTTCGGTGAAAGGATGAAGAAGGGCAAGGCTTGCCCGCTTCTTCCCTCAATGCGGTGTCTAAAACTACTCCAAAAGAGATCCCTCTGCATGGGCGCCCTTGGGGTTTATATGGGCCTACCCCCCAGGGGTACAATGGTAATCCGGCTGGGCGCGGGCCCCACCCATCTGTGTCTACGCTGGACGGCTTCTCCGCTGACCGATGGGCCCGCCGACTGGTGGACCCCGCCGGCTGCCGGCCTTCTGGTCGACATGCCGGTCCCACCGCTCGGGGGTCTTGTCGGAGGCTGGTTACTGTTGCCTCGCCTCTGGTGATGGGGGCTTTGTCGTGGTAAGCATGGCTACAGTGCTGCCGCCGGGCGGCTTATTGCTGTAGCCTTACCTCTCCTTATCTCCTTAATGAGGCACCTCCTTCGAGGAAGTGAACTAGCCGACTACTGGGAGTCGGCCATTCCCCAGGCCGACTAGTAGAGGCGTGGCCGCCTTTAGGCGTCTCCCTAACTGAGGGGGCCCGCCACCCACGAGTCGTACTGACAGCTTGCCGTGGGTGACGTCATGGTCAACATGGCAACAATGGTGCGCCGGACGGGTGATGGCTGCCCCGTACGACGCTTTGTGGCCATGCGCGTTCCGGGATTCGGGGGTGGTAGGCTTCACTGTAGCCACGCCCCGTTTCATCGCCGTTATGTGGGTGCAAACTTTGAGGACATGATCTCGGCCGCCTGCTGGGGGGCCGGCTTCTTGGAGTCGGTCTTTTCATGGCCGGCTCCTTGGAGCCGGCCCTCTCGTGGTTTTCTTCATGAGGATTTTAGGGCTAGGCCGCCTTCGTGCAGCCGGCCAGAGAGGTAGCCGGCCAGGGGAAGGCGGCCCCATGCCTTGGATGCTTGAAGGCTCAATCGGCCTATATTTTTTCTGAAGAACTAGGGGGAGCCGGCTAGGCTACCCGTGGTCATTTACTCCGACAGCCGGCGACTACCAACCAGAGGTCTCACGACTTCGAGTACCCACCGACCACTAATTTATTACCATTTCTGTCCTTCATATACGTGTTGATGTGTGGGCCCCAATGGTAATGTGTGCTGCTGAATGTGGACCATTTGACTGGTCAACTGATCATGTCATCAACAAATTACGGAGCTGTATGGTGAGCCAGTGACCGTATGATCACCCTAAAATGTATTTTATTAACACAGTACAGACTCAAACTACCATTTCTTTCTTTCATATACGGGCTGGTAGGTGGGCCCCATGGTTACACGCCCCGATGGTGCAACACTACACGTGGAACATTTGACTAGTCAATTGATTGTGTCATCAACAAAATACAGAGTTGTACGGGTGAGCCAGTGACCGTATAATCATGACATGTCTTTTTTAACACGGTACAGATGCAAGGGCTCATATATACGCGCAAGCACTCACCGCTATAAGCGCACACACGCAGACCCTACCCCTATGAGCACCTTCGAGAGAGTGAGGCAGCATATGATCTTGAGATTTTACAAAGTCACCATTGGTGCCTCGTAGTCGAGTGGAACGTGTCCTCCCACTGAACGCACATCGCCGGAAAATACTGAAACTAACCCAGGATAAATGCGAGCACCGGGACTTTAACCCTGGTGGGCTCGAGAAACCACTGTCCTCCTAACCATCCAATCACATGTTGGTTAGCACGACAAAATGTATGTGGTCACCATGATGAGATTATTCTAAAGTCCAGTGATCATATCGTGCTTTCGCTTCAAGCGCAATGACCGTAAGTGTCGTCAACAAAATACGGAGCACACATCAAATGCAAAGTCCGCCAGTGTCATCAAGAAAATACGGAGACGTATCATGAGCTAGATACCGTACGATCACCATGTACCGTATGATCACCATGAAATGTATACGGTGACCGTAATGAGCATATTCTGAAGTCTAGTGACCGTATAGTGCTTTAGCTTGAAATACACTGACCATCACACATGAATGTGTCGTGGGCATGCATACTTTTAGAGGGCCGAGAGATAGTTTGTGTGCGTACGTGAAAGTGGTGTAGATAGAGGGGGTGTCCGATGGAGACAAGGAGAGATATGCCCTTCGTTTCTCTTTCCCGTGACTAATATTTTACGAGAATATATAAACATTCACAATGTAGAACAAATATTTTTGGATGCACCATGCAATTAACTTTCATGTATAACATTGTACTATTTTATATGCTTATTTTCTTAGTGGCCGATTGCGTGTGTGGTGTGGTGGGCACATCATTTCTAGTTGTGGTGGGTCAACTTGATGACTCATGGGTCGGTTCCATCCTGTGCCACATAGGTTGGACCGAGAGGCATTATACGAAGACCCATGTGGAGGACTCGGTGTACAACACGAAGCTAGCTACCAAAGTCGCGGAGGACTCTGTCCCCACTGGTGATAAGCCGACTATATATGATTTGTAACCCTAGGCCCCTCGTATGTTATAGAAGCTTGGGGGCTAGTTCGTTGATAGTATACACACGCACGATGCCTGGTATTCACGTGTACTTTGTACACACCCCTATCACTAACATACAGTACCAGGAGTAGGCATTTTCCTCAACTGCAAGGGTCCGAACTAGGGTAAAACTTTGCCTCGTATTACCATCCAGCCTAACAGTCAGGGATATCCTCCCGAATGATATGATGGAATCATATCTGCCAACTACTAAGATTAGCCACAATGGGTAGTAATATTACTACCTTTATAGTGGGAATTAACGTATGTGTGGTAACATAGAGCACTTCATTTATTAGGTTATATACACATCTTGCCTTGATATGTGTGATGTTACTCATACTAGTAGTAACTAGCTATGTTACGACTTTCATCTCTTTCTTCATTTATTACATGCCACATCATCTATTTAACCTAGATATGTGTGATATTACTACCAATGTTACTCCCACTATGGGTAGTCTAAGAGATAGGTGTGTCTGGGGGCAATGTGTGCGAGAGAGGCCTAAAGATAATGTGCGTGCAGGAGACACGTAGGCACATATATGTGCGTATAGAGGGCTAGTAGAGACTGTGCGTGTGTATATATGCATGTGAGAGAAATATTGTTTTCCAACTAAGATTAGTGAAAAGAGTGGTACATAGTAGTCAGAAAGAGAGAGAGAGAGAGAGAGAGAGAGAGAGAGAGAGAGAGAGCATGTGCGTGAGACTCCCCGACACCCTAAGAGAGATTGTGAGCATGTGTGAAAGAGAAATGCCGATGCATATAAAAGTGTGTGCACTTATGCGGTAGATATATATATAGCGCATCTGTGAGAACGGGCCGAGGCATAGTGCATCTACGTGTAAAAGGCGGTTCTACGCATTAAATTAAAATATAAATGGCATTATTATTTTTGGATGAGATCATGAATTTTGCAAATTGTGTATGGACGAAAATCGGTCTATCCGACACCCATACTCTATTGAATTCTAGCATGTGCATGTGTTTATTTTATATATAGATCCATAGAATCAGAGCAGTTTGAAATACAGGCAATGGATGCTTTTGCAATTCATATATAAACATTAATTAGTGCAGTCCATGTTGTTTTTTTGACTATTTACTGCAAGGCAACAGCCTCACAGTCCTTTATTATAGATAAAAAGGGAATAGGTTACAAGTTAAGAATTTATAGAGGATAGAAAGATACTTACAAGAAAAGCTAAGAAAGGTTAGCTATCCAAGACAGAAAACTATCTCTATATTTACATCTAATCCTATGAGATAGAAGAGAGATGTCATGAATAAAGTTTCTTCTCCAAGCTCTAAATGATGGTTGTTCATTTCTGAAAATCTTCCCATTCCGTTGTATCCAAATATTCCAGGTAGCAGTGAATACAACCTCAGAGAAAAAAGGGAGACTAAAATCCTTCCTAACTGCTTGTGCCATTTCATATGTGGTTTGGTTCGGTTGAACTGTCCAAGAAATCCCAAGATAGTTCCAAACCCTTTGGCTAAAGTTGCAAGCAAAGAAAATATGAGCCCGATCCTCATGTTGTGCAAGGTTGCATAGCACGCATGTGTTATCCTGGTAGTCCAGTGGTATTCCATGTTGTTAGTGTGAAGCACTTTATACATTTCTCACTTGCATGAATACATTCCAAATTGCTAGCTACGAAATAGAATACATGTCGAATTCAACATAAATGGGGTTTCGAAGATTCGAATTCATAGGAAGTGCATTCATCTATTTGAACCCGAGATAATGACATTTGTAAATCAGATGTAAAAGGGGGCATCAATCTTTGTTGTGCGTTTGACCATGCTATATATATATATATATATATATATATATATATATATATTCATACGCATGTCTAACTTTTTTTGCAACCAAGGAGATTATATCTAGAACCATGCATCAACTGAGGTAAGTTGCATCTTTTTTTAATATATACTCGTGTACAATGTATATTCAAATGTAACCCCTCCATTCCAAAATAATCGTAGCTTTAGGATTTTCAAGAGTAAAGTTTTGTGAAGTTTGACAAATCCTGAAAGTTCAATTCAAGAGAACCGAAAACGTTAATGCTTCTGCTCCCAAATATTGAACGAAACGCCAAATAGGCCTCTGGTCACCCGAAACCGCGCGAGACTAATGTTTGGTGGTAGGAAATTACTGTCCTGACTCTGGCCCGTGTAGCCTATCGGCCCGATGTCCAAAGGTCTAAACCGGGGTAGGTTTGTAACTTCACCAAGACGCCAGTCTCAATTGCCTCCCAGAAGCATTCATACACCGTGGGCGCCTTAACACCCATGCGCTCGGCCGAAATCTATCCCGCCCACATTTGGGACACCTGAGATTACTGTCCTACCCCCAACTCGCAATATGTCCGAAATTTTAGATGGGGGCAAAGTTTGTAACTTCCCCCAAATTTCAAACAAGCGCGTCGCAAACCGAAACATTGTTCCCCCTTAGTTCCCTGCCTCCCTCCGTTTCCCCATTCATACTCCGTGGGCACCCAAACACCCTCTCCACCAGCCGCCAAACCCTAGCCTCCTCCATCCTCCACCCCATAGCACCCAATCCACCGCCGCCCTCCTCCATCACGCCGGAGCCGGTACCCCGACGTCGTCGTCCAACGCAACCGCAACCGCAATGCCCTCAAGAACTTAGCAGCTGAAGCCGAGGTAGAGCTGCCTCCACGATGCCGACGCCGGCGTGCGCCATACCAGAACCACTCTGACCACGTCGTCCTGCACCTCACTGCTGCCGCTCCACTGTCGCAACCATCCACCGCACCGGAGATGTTCCCGCTACGCCGTCGTTCGCTGCCTCGGATCTGGTTCCCTGCCGCCGACAGACGGCCACCGCACCACACTCAACAACTTGTCCATTGGTTCGTCCAAGGCTCCATTGTACTCCAGAACTTCTCATTTCTAGCGAACCACAAGAAGATCGTTGGAAAAACAGAAGGAGGACACAACACTGCCAGCAGAAAGAGGTACTCCTCTTCCCATATTCGTCCAAACGTTACGTCTCTGCTCACACCGTATTCATCCCACGAACGAAACTAGTTGAGCGCTTCTTACTGCATCTTCTTCGTGATACTAAATTCACAAGGTTTTCTCCCTTTATTATTTCACCTTTGCTAGAGGTCAGTATCCCGCCTGGATTTCAATTCAGGGTCAATCAAACCGCAATTAAAAGAAGAAGCACCCGCTTAGGCGCGCGGAGCGCCTAGTCCGCCTGTTCGCTGGGGAAGCGGCGCATCATTGTCTATCATAGGGGTGTGTGGCACAGGAGCTGCTTGCGCCCGATCTGGAGGTCGGTGGGTCTTGAATGGATGGCCGGGGGGCGGTGCCAAGCACGGCGGTGCGGTGAGGTCGAGGGGAGGGCGCAGGCAAGGGACTGGGCCGGTGGTCGCTGTCGTTTTGAGGAAGATCGTCAACACTGATTGGCTGGAGGTAGATGAAGGCGATCTGCCCGTTCTTTGTACATCAGACGGTGCAAAAAAATGGACTGACCTATTTGTTTTCAGTCGACTGTTTTTTCATACAATCATATAGTAATTTAGTGTGCCATGCATGTTGTAGAGCTATCATATGTCTCCCATCATTTATTTCTCACTGACCTGCTATCTGCTACCTTTACACTGTACTAATTGTGCAGACACTTCACCCATACTCACACTATTGTTTTTTTATGCATGGGTATTTCAGACTCTGAGGCAGTGTTCATGAATGCAGAAACGAAAAGACAGAAGTCGCTTAAGCACTAAGCGTTTCAGCGCTCTAAAGGGTGCAGTGTCAGCAGTTGGAGACAGTAAACATAGCTCTGAAGTTGATGATCCTAATTGCCACACACAACCATCCCAGGTGCTTGCTTCAACTTCGAGCTGTCAAATGTGGTTGCATGTTGCATATGGTTAAATTGCATATGCTTACATTACACATTATACCTTTGATAATGACATGCCTTCTTGTTTTTGATACATACTACATATGTCTATTAACCATGTTCGCACATCAAACTAATGCTCTTTTGTATCCCTCATCAATCACTTATGATGAGACAGACACCCCAGGGGGTTACTGTGAGACGCCATACTCGCTTAAAGAGTGCAGTGTCATCCTCCCCACGTGATTCTCAAGAAACAGCAAGGCTAAATGAAGATAGTCAATGTAGATCTCTAGTTGATGATTGCAATTCCCCCACACCACCATCACAGGTGCTTGCTCTAACTTCGTAGTGTGATATGTGGTTGCATGTTGCATATGGTGTCTAGCTTGTAATGCTTCTAATTAGGGTAAATTGCATCTTCTTAGTTTACACATTATACCTGTGAATATGACATGCCTTCCTATTTTTGGTACACACTACATCTATGTGTTAACCTTGTTCTTACATGAAACTACCTCTCTTCTGTATCCTGCATCAATCACTTACGATGAGTCACCTTTATTCATTGCATATTGCATATTATTTCTAGCCTGTTGCCATGTATTGCTTCTAATTTGGTCAAATACATTTGTTAGGGCACCCTTTTAATTTGGCAAAGTGATATTGGTTTCATCTTTCATATGGTTTCTAGCTTGCATTGATTCTAACAAGTTCAAGCACCTTGTTCTTAGTTTACACTTTATACATCATACATGTCAATATGTCACGCCATCCTATTTTCGATACATATTACATCCTCCTATCATGCGGCTGCCTTACATGAAAGTAGTGTTCGTTAGTATCATGCATCAATGAGTTCTGAAGAGCAAATTTTATTCCTTTTTCTTGTGGGTTTGACTTGACAAGGCAAAATCAAGAAAGAGGAAGGAAAAGAGTAAGGAAGGCGATGATGTGGTCCTCTGCAGCTGTCACATCCTTAGTCTGGTATGACTTAGACTAGCTAGCCATTTGTGCATCATATTTAAATTTCATTTAAATTTGAAATGAGGATTGGTGGAACCCTCAGAATCATTTTTGAAAATGACCCAAATAAAAATTTCTCCAAAAGGGTCCAAGAAAATGCTCATGATGCCCTCTGAAAATATTGGACAGAGATAAAAATCAAAACAATATTTTTAGGAGCTCATGGATATTTATTTTGGCCATTTGGATTAACTCGATAAATATTTGCATTGGAAATATATTTCTATATATATGAAATATGGTCCAAAAATTATGCCATTTATAAAGGAGCTCTGGAATAATATATCTAGCTCCTGCAAAAATTGGCATAAGGTAATAAATTGATTTAGTATTTTATTAAATCAAAACAATGTCAGAAAAATTAGAAAACAAAAATAAAAAGAAGGAGGGGCTTACCTGGGGCTCCCCCCTGTGCAGCCCAGCCGCAGCAGGCCGGCCCAGCCAGCAGGCGGCCTAGCCCACCTGGCCCCCCCTCCTCTGTCGTCTTCCTCCCCGACAGGGGGACGGCGCGTGCCCAGCGCGCGCGCGCGCCACCGCGCCACGCCACCTCCCTCCCTGCTTGCCTGGAGCCTCCTCGTCGCCCTGGAACGCCGGACGATGCCACGCAGTCCCCCGTACCCTCTCACTCTTCCCCCGATTCTTCCTCTCCTCTCCCTCGCTCTCTCTCTCCCGTGTCCGAACGCGTCGGTCGCCGCCGTTCGCCGTAGCCATCGCCACCGGTCTCCCCTCGCCTCCCTGACACGCGCAGGAGCTCCGCCCCCTCGCCTTGAAGCTCCCCGTCAAGCCGTGCCCCTCCGGACGCCCCGTGGAGCCGCCGCCGTCGTCTTTTCCATCGCCGGCCGCCGTGGATCCCCATCGACGCTCCGGCCGCTTCAGTGCGTCCCCGAGCCCACTTCGACTGCCGCTGCAACCGCGGTGAGCTCCGCCACCGCTTCCCCCTCCCCGTTTAACTGCCCGCGCGCCGTAGCACCGTTCCCCACCACAGCCGAAGCCTCTCGCCGCCGTCCATGTCGCCGTCGCCGTCTCGGCCCGCCTCCGCCCAAACTAAGCACCCTAGCGTGCTCCCGGTGCCACGAGGGTGCCGCCGAGCCCCTCAGGTGGCCTCCCCGTGCCCTGCAGCCCGTTCTCGCTCGAAGCCGAGCTCCGGCCGCCGCCGCGAGTCTTGCTCCGGCGAGCTCCGGCCTCCCAGCTCCTTCCACCTGCCCCTTCAGATGCGCGAGAGCCCGGGCTACGCCCCGGTGCTCTCAGACGCCGTCCCCGTGGCCTGTGGCGCGGACTCCGCCGCGTCCAGAGGTCGCCGGCGGCGAGCCCCGTCGCCTGAGCCCTGACGTGTGGGCCCGGCCCGTCAGGTGATTAGCTTAGTGCTAATCACCGCTTAACTAACCCCCCCTGACACTGACAGTGGGCCCCAGCGCCACTAACTTTTAATTATGATTAAATTAACCCCCTGTTTAACCCCCTGTCACTGACGTGTGGGCCCCACACGTCAGATTTGACCCGGATCGGCCGCAGTTGACCGCTGACGTCGTGCTGACATCATGCTGACGCAATATATGAATTCTGGATTTAAATTTAATCAGAAATTCCAGAAATTGATTTAAACTTCAAAAATTCATAACAATTCAACCGTAGCTCAGATTAAAATAATTTATATATGAAAAATTATCAGAAAAATGCAACCTTTCCATCTGTACTAGTTTCATGCATGAAAAACCAACTTATACATGCTGAATATGGGAAAACACATTATGGCATATATAAGAGACTTAATTTAGAAATGCATTTGAACCTTTGGTTCAAATGGACTTCAAACCAATTGAACACTAGTTGCATTAGCTCAACAGCATCACATCTACATGCCATGTTCATGCATCATATTGTTGCATATGATTGTGTATTGATTGCCGGCACCGTTCCTTCTCGATAGGTCCTGCTCCGGAGACGTTCCAGAGTACCTGTCTGTGAAGCAGTGCCTCCCTTGTTGATTTACCAGGCAAGCAAACCCCCTTGTTCATTTCGATAAAACCCTACTCTCTTGCTCCTGCTCTCAGTTATTGCATTAGGACAACAACGATTCATATGCTACTTTGTGCTGCGGTAGTTGAACCCATTCCTCTGCATGACCTGTCAATGCCACAGTAAATAGTTGAAACCCACTAGCATGTGTAGGAGTTGATTGAAGCCATTGTTGTGTTCCTACCATGCTATGCCTGCTATTGCTTAGAGTTGTGTCAGGTCTGGTTCATTGGGAATGAATTGGAGTGTTACGATATGTTCTGATGCTGAGTGTTAAGTGTGTGAACACGATTTGGTAAAGGTAGCAGTGAGAGGCCATGTAGGAGTACATGGTGGGTTGTCTCGCTGGAACCGTCCTTAAGAACTGAGTTCTATGTATGTTGTCCAATGACCCGATACCACCACACATTGGGATCCTTAATTGACTCTCTCGGCTTATTAACCAACTTGATCTCTGTCCAGGAGTCGCAACTAGTTTCTGGTGTTTGTAGGTAGTGCTATTTTTCTACCAAGTGGCACCCGGCAGGGTGGGCTTGGGACAGACTAGGCACACGTGGCCCGGTGTACCAAGTGGCACCTGGTTGGTGGGCTCGGGAACCCTGCTCACATCGTTTGGGGCCGTGAGCGACACCCCGGCCGGATCTCCTTGCGGATGGAACCCGAATAGGCGATAAACCTGGACTAGAGTCTTGTGTGGTTAGTCAGGTCGTGGCCGACACCCTCGCCAGGCTTCCGCTTGAAGGTTGCCGAGATACATGACGTGTACATGGCGGTAAGTGGCGAGAGCGTGTGTGAAGAAGTACACCCCTGCAGGGTTAACATGATCTATTCGAATAGCCGGGTCCGCGGTTATGGACTTCTTGGATGCTTACATGGTACATAGACAACTTGAAGTGGATACTATAAAATGCTCAAGACAAGTGTGAGTGCTATGGATGGCCTTCTCGTAGGGAGACGGGGATGAATCCATAATAGTGTATTGTGTGGTGATTAGTGGACTCGTGTACGTTGTTTCACCTCCAGAGTTTCTGGTAGTCGTAGAACAGGATAGCCACAGAGTCAAAGCTGGCTTGCTGCAACTAAACCCCACATTACCCTCTTGATACAAATGCATGTATGATAGGATCTGATGTAAGTCTTGCTGAGTACCTTTGTACTCATGTTGCTTTATTTATGTTTTTGCAGCGAAGACTTCGGTCTTACTAGGGTTCTCATGGACTTCGACTAGTAGCTAGTACCTCAGCTACGATCTTGATCGGACGTTGTAGATAGTCAGGCTTTCAGCCTTTTTCATTTGTAGATGTCTGTACCCAGACATGTAATGCTTCCGCTTGTTGCTTGTATGCTCTGTATGATGGGTCTTGTGACCCCTGTTTGCAATAAATGCTATGATGGCTCTTCTGAGCCTTTATCTATATGATTGTTGAGTTATGCTGTGATGCCATGTTGTACAGCACATACTTGCATGTTATGCGTACGTGTAATGTGTATTGCTATGTGTGGGATCTGACTATCTAGTTGTTTATCCTTAGTAGCCTCTCTTACCGGGAAATGTCTCCTAGTGCTTCCACTGAGCCCTGGTAGCTTGCTACTGCTCCGGAACACTTAGGCAGGCCGGCATGTGTCCTTCTTCGATCCTGTGTCTGTCCCTTCGGGGAAATGTCACGCGATGAATACCGGAGTCCTGTTAGCCTGCTACAGCCCGGTTCACCGGAGTCCTGTTAGCCCAGTGCTACAGCCTGGATTCACTCGCTGATGACCGACATGTTCGATGCTGGGTCATGGATGCCTGTCCCTGTAAGTTAGTGCCACTTTGGGTTTACGACTAGCCATGTCAGCCCGGGCTCTTTATCATATGGATGCTAGCGACACCACCATATACGTGTGCCAAAAGGCGCAAACGGTCCCGGGCAAAGGTAAGGCGACACCCGTGGGGATACCGTGCGTGAGGCTGCAAAGTGATATGAGGTGTTACATGCTAGATCGATGTGGCATTGAGTCGGGGTCCTGACAGCAGCAATGTAAATGGAGCATCTGTATCGATTCTCCTTGTACTGATAGTGCATTACAAGGTCCAAGTCTCCGCTCCCCTACTCCACCATCCAAGGTGCTTGCTCTAACTTGGCAGTGTGATATCTGGTTGCATGTTGCATATGGTGTCTAGCTTGTATTGCTCCTAATTAGTGTAAACTGCATCTGCTTAGCTTACACATGATACGTGTGAATATGACACGCTTTCCTGTTTTGGGCACATACTATATATGTCTATCACACCATGTTCTTACATAAAACTACCTTTAAGTTGGCAGTGTGATATTGGTTTGCTTCTTGAATATGATTTCTAGCATGTATTGCTTCTAGTTTGATGAACGCCACCTATGACGAGATAGTTTCAACTTGGTAGAATGATATTGATTGCACCTTTCATATGGTGTCTAGTTTGCAGTGCTTCTAATTTGTTGAAGTGCCTTCTGCTTAGTTACCACATCATAGGTGTGAATATGTCAAGCCGTCCATTTTTTCGCACATATTCCATCCTCGTATCATGACTTTGCCTTTCATCAAAGTAGTGTTCGTCAGTATCATGCATGAATGAGTTCTGAAGAGGGAATTATATTCCTTTTTCTTGCCGTTTGACCTCACAATGCAAAATCAATAAAGCCGAAGGAAATTGCACTATAAAAAATACACTTCCATGATGATACGTGTTTGTCACAGTAGGTCGTGTTTTCTGTCATGCATGTACATCCATGACAAATTTATGACAGAATCAAGATAGTCATACATGTGTTGTCGTAGAAGTGTTCCATGACATTACCAAAATTATCATCATGGAAGTGTCCACTTCCATGACGATAAATCACGCGTCACGGAAGTGCTTTCGTCAAGGGTGACTGACACATGGCATCCACCATAACGTAACGTCGTTAAGCTATCGGGTCTGGTTTTGGATCCGTAACCCATTAACAGCCCCGGCCAATGGGGATTTTACACGTGTAAAATCATCATTGGCTAGAGGAAAGACGCGTCGGATCACCATTGGGACAGATGTCATCCACTCATTGGACCCAAAGCGCCCATGATATGTCGACATGTGGCACGGCCAACAGAGGCCCATTCTTGTGTAAAGGCTGGCCCGTTTGACTTGGTCAAAAGGTGGCAGACCGGCCCACGGCAAGCCTGTTAACGGCCTGTTCTCATATAGCCCATTTACAGCCCGCTAACCAGGGCCCGTTTACGGCCTATCCAAATTAGGCCCAGTAGAGTCATCTGGGTCGTCCAATATAATTCCAGCCCATTTTAACTTCCGGCCCATGTATGGCCCATGACGTCTTTCGGCCCATATGAGGCCCTTATTACCCTCGTCCCATTAATGGCCTGTGGTAAAATTGGTCCGTAATGAACATTGTATCACTTTATACCCATTAACGACATGTGGTGAAACTGGCCCGTAATGAACAGTGTATCACTTTATGCCCATTAACGGCCCATTATTCCGTTGGGCCATTTCCAACCCCTGTTATCTTTCGGCCTTCTCGAGGCCCATTTATTCTTGCGCTCATTTCCACATTCATTTACTTACGGCCCGTTACTATCATTTTCTGCTTGTGGGCCAAATTCAGTCCATGGTTACAGTCGGCCCGTTTGTGGCCAATTAATACGCTAGGCCGTTTTCATAGCGTCATCAAAATACGGCCGATTAACAACGGCCCGTTATGGTCGGCCCATGAACGATTTCAACTCTAGCCCATTTACGGCCATAATGTGGTCTATTATTGGCCCATGTTTGGCCAACCGATCATACGGCCCGTAGAAGGCCCATTGATGATCCGGCCCATAGAAGGCACATTGTGTCTACGACCTGTATAAGGCCCATTGTTTCTATGCCACGTAGACGGCCCATTGTTTCTACGGCCCTTAGGAGGCCCATTGTTTCTGCAGCCCGTAGGAGGCCCATGTTAACTATAGCCGGTGGGCATCAAAGTTCACCACTAGTGCAAATATAGGGAACACCCTACACTATACAAAAATGGCTTGCTGTTTTCTTTAACCGGTGGCTGCACGTTAAGAACAAATTTGGTATCGCACCAAAACAAATTACAACTATAAAACAAAAGGAAGGTTGGCATAAAAAAGTTAATAGTCTAGCAGACAAATGCACCACCTGAAGTTCGGGACCTCAGTTAATTTGACCTGACTATTAAGTTTTCACGGTATATTGTCCGATGGAGCACCATAACCTTCGCCTTCAGTTCTCCTAGGCTCCTGAACAACATAGCAAATGTCTGATAATCTAGTTTCAAAACCATGCATATCTTGACAACATCGGACGTTGTCTCTCCTTGTTTCACAAAGGTTCTCTGTTAGGGAATGGACTTGTATCTGGAGCGCAGATACAACATTGTTTTAAGCTTGCATATCTTGATCATGAGGCAGTTTGGATGAGATTGCCTTAACAACCAAGCCAGTATTACGTAGGAACGTGCTTTTGGCACTGTTAGTGGACAGGTACTGACCCACTGCAGCAAGAGCTGACATTGCGGTTATAGTTGCCTCACCACCTTCAGAAGGTGGCGGTTCCACCATGTTTTCCACAGCTCGCTGAAAAGTTGTGGTTTTACATTAGTAGTACCGAAACAAAAGATATTAAGGAGGCATCAAAACCAAACAAAATAGCTTTGGTCTATATACAGAACTTATTCTGGTGAACCCATGTAAAATAATAGTTGTATTTTATTGCAAAGTACATAATAAAAACAGGTTCCAAACATATGACCACGTACCATCGCTGATGTATTGTCTATTTCTTCACATTGTATTGAGGGCTAAGGATAAACAGATGAAGTTTATAATACGGTAAGCATAGTGTCGGTGTCAAAACCAGCGGATCTCGGGTAGGGGGTCCCGAACTGTGCGTCTAGGCTGGATGGTAACAGGAGACAGGGAACACTTTGTTTTACCTAGGTTCGGGCCCTCTCGATGGCGGTAATACCCTACTCCTGCTTGATTAATATTGATGATATGGGTAGTACAAGAGTAGATCTACCACGAGATCAAGGAGGCTAAATCCTAGAAGCTAGCCTATGGTATGATTGTTGTGTATGGAGTTGATTGCCTACGGACTACAACCCTCCGGTTTATATAGACACCGAATAGGGTTAGGGTTACACAGAGTCGGTTACAATGGTAGGAGATCTTGAATATCCACATCGCCAAGCTTGCCTTCCACGCCAAGGAAAGTCCCATCCGGACACGGGACGAAGTCTTCAATCTTGTATCTTCATAGTCCAGGAGTCCGGCTGAAGGTATAGTCCGGCTACCCGAACACCCCCTAATCCAGGACTCCCTCAGTAGCCCCTGAACCAGGCTTCAATGACGACGAGTCCGGCGCGCAAATTGTCTTCGGCATTGCAAGGCAGGTTCCTCCTCCAAGTCCTTCATAGAAGATTTGTAAACACCAAGAGTAGTGTCCGGTTCTGCAAAATAAGTTTCCACATATTGCCATAGAGAGAATAATATTGCCACAAATCAAATCTGCTGACGTATTTCGCAATGCACTATCACACTATGGCCAAGTCCTTTACTCGAATCGTTTTTACTTTTCCACCTCAGGATGTTTTGCGAGGTGGTTTCCTTGGCACGTCTTGTCAAAGCAGAGATCGTGTGCCCTTTTTATGGGATTCTCATCAATACGGACGTGGGTAACCCTAACGGCGCCATTTACCACGGCGCTTGGGAGGCAAGCGAGTTTTATTAGGCAGGTGGGGACGCACAACCGCATCCGCCCATATAAGGGGATAAGGATCCACCTTTTTACCTACGCCTTCTTCCTCCTTTGCCTATCCATCTCCTGCGCACTCGAGCTCCAGTGCCCAAGCCCGCACTTCCCACCTCAACCTTCTCCAGCAATGTCCGAAGCGGGAGGCAAGTGGAAGGTCTCCTCCGTCACGGAGGGTAACGTCAAAAAACTTAGGAAGGCCGGATACTTGTCCAAAGACATTGCACACCGGCTTCCCGAGGAGGGGCAGCTTGTCCCCACCCCAAGGCCCCATGAGAGGGTAGTATTCCTTCCCCACTTCCTCCGCGGACTGGGTTTTCCACTTCACCCATTCGTCCGGGGGCTCATGTTCTACTACGGCCTGAATTTTTACGATCTGGCCCCGAACTTCATCCTCAACATCA
Source organism: Triticum aestivum (assembly GCF_018294505.1). Lineage (NCBI taxonomy): Eukaryota > Viridiplantae > Streptophyta > Magnoliopsida > Poales > Poaceae > Triticum > Triticum aestivum. The sequence continues at coordinate 478,079,732 of NC_057809.1, read as the reverse complement.
CTGCGTTTATCGTCATGTGCTAGGCTTTCCTCCGCGTCCGCCCCCATTTCGACCTCTGGCTCAAGACCTTCAACGTCAAGCCCAAGGTGGTGCGCGGGAACCAGGCGGAGTGCGGAGGCGCCATGGCGGGCAAGATTGCCAACGTCCTATGGTTCGAGGGCTCCTTCGTAGAGACCCTAAAGGGGTGGCAATCCGGGTGGTTTTACATCACCGAGCCACGCGATCCGAAATGGATCGCAGCCCCCGAGTTCCGATCCGGACCCCCCACGCGGCTCATGTCCTGGAAAGAGACGGGCCTATCATGGGGTAACAAGAAAGAGGTGACTGGACTGAAGACATGCATCCAGTCCCTGGTAAACAGGTCAATCAGGCTTGTAAATGTAGTCCAGGTCATGCTCGTTCGCCGAATCCTCCCGTGTCAACAACGGGACTTTACTCTGTGGGAGTTCGACCCAGCATGGCACCGAACCCTTAACAGGCTCTTTGATACGACGTATGAAGACGTCTGGAAGGCGCTAATCAAAGGTGCCGAGGCTCCCGCATCCGCTTCCGAGGACCGCGGATAGAGCTCGCAGCGTCACGCTAGCGAGGTAAGCTATTTTCACCTTTTACAGGATGTTCAGCTTTTTTCATAGTTTAACTCTATGCGGGATCTAAACTCCCTTACCTTTGACAGGCTTGGCGGGCGGTATCCGGACCGATTAACTGTCCGGCTCCGCTGCCCGAAGACCCAGCCCCAACTCTACTAGTGAAGCTGCTGGCTCTGGCGCCTTATGTGGTGCCGGAAAAGAAGGCCAAGAAGAAGAAGACCACGAGGACTCGAAAGAGTACCCGCAATGTGGTGTTGACGGACTCGTCATCCGACGAGTCCGAGACGCCCTCCTCCCGTGAAAACGAGGAGGAGGAAGAAGAAAGATCTCCCCCCCAGCGGGGGGAGGAATGAAAAGGAAGGCCGCCCCAAGGGGGAAGGTCGAGGGGTCCAAGAAGAGGAAAACCCCTCCGTCGGACTACACCCCCGACGCCGACGAGGACGAAGAGGAGTGGCCGAACAGGGCCAGGCGTCCGGCGAGATCATAAGTGTTCGGATACCAGAGTAACTCATGATATTCCTTTTGTTGCACAGCTTTCCCTAATGTCGAATATAATCATGCAGCCCGCCCCGGGCCAAACTCAACGAGTCATCGAGCGGCTCCCTGGATTCATCGAACGTGAACTCAGTTCCGCCCGCTGTCTCCCCCCGCACCGCGGGCGACGCCGAAGTGGCGTCGCAACGAGCTCCGGGGTAGGAGGAGGTGGTCCTGGAGGAGCCGCAAGGCGACCTCCCGGACTCCAGGAGTAAAGGGGACAAGACCCCCCAGGGCTCCAAGTCCGGCTTTGAGCCAGACACCATGCCGGAATCTTCAATGATTCCGGACAGCGGCAGGCGAACTCCTTCAAAGAGGAGCAAGCCTTCTGAGCCGGCAGCCTTTGTCCAACCGGAGGTGCCGGACAATCTGCTGGAGGTGCTTGAAGGCGCCTCCATCAACGAGGAACACCATACTATTATGAGTACGGTGATCCAGAAGGTTCAGTCCGCCAAGAGCGGACTGAGTGAAGCTTGCGCTAGCCTCCTAACAGGCTTCGAGGTAAGTAAAAAATATGTAAAAATATTACCGCATAGACAGTAGCCCCTGATGCTCTGTTTGGCGTTCGGAAAGAAAAGCTGAATAGAGGATCTAGTAAATTTCGCAGGAGTCTAACAAAAAGTCAATATGCGTATGCAGGCTTCGCTGCTATCCACCGCCGCACTGACTGCGGAGGTTGGTGTCCTGAAGCAGGACCTCGAGCGGACCGAGCAAGAGCTCGGCCTTGCCAAGCGGCAGTTCGAGGAGAAAGAAGGTAAGAAATACCTTACTGAAAAGGGTGCCTATAGAGAGGCGTGATTGCAAAAAATAACAGGATTGTACTGCTTATTGTAGGGGCCACGACTGAGGTGGCGACCCTCAAGCAGGCGTTATCTGAGGCCGAAAAGAAAACGGCTGCGGAGCGCACCGAGCGAAAGAAACTTGGGGCTCAGGTCGGCGAGGTGCAGTGAGAGCTTCAGGCTCTCATGAAAAAATATGAGAGTTTGGAGCTTGAGTCAAAGACCCAAGCGTCTGAGCTCGCGGCGGCCCTTGAGACTGCCAAGTCTGTCAAGGCCGAAGCCCAAAAGGCCCTCCAAGAGTTGGAGGAGGTGAAAAAGATAGCAGCGGGTAAGGCATTCTTTATGCAAAGCAGAAATATAAAAGTAAACTACTTGTTACTTACCCGAATCCGGAGCTCTCCAGGGGCATTCGCAGATCTTCCCCGCATCGTATCCAATGCCACCGCATTCTACCGAGCTGAAGAGGGCAGCTCGACGGAGAAGGTGTTCTGGTCTCAGTATGTTGAGGCCGAACACCCTGTGCCCTTGAGCGGCCAGCTGAAACAGTTGAAACAGGCCATGAAGGGCTTCATAGTTCGGCTGTGCCCCGGAGAGGCCCTGCCTGGGAGCTACTTCGGGCTGGTGCTGCGGCTGGTGGAGGCCTGTCCAAGGCTCGAGGTCATCAAGCGCTCCGTCTGCATCGAAGGTGCACGTAGGGCCCTTGCCCGTGCAAAGGTGCACTGGGGTAAGCTGGATGGTGAGAAGCTTGTGAGGGACGGGCCGCCGCCGGGGAAGGAGCATCGCAAGCCCGAGAACTACTATAAGGATGTTCTTGCGGGTGCCCACCTTGTAGTGGATGAGTGTACCAAGGATGTAATTTTTGAATGAACTCGCTTGATTTTGTCCTGTGCACTGAAAACTTGTTCATATGCGCTAAGCAACGCTTATTGAATTTAAAATATTATTTTTTGTGCGGCCGTTTATCAAAAATTGAGAGATGGCCAGTCGTCGGCTTCTGCCCCCATGCCACTAGTGCTGGGGTGTTCGGTGATAAACCTGTGCGCTCTTTTTCCCATGTTTGGGTCCTTCGAGGGAGGCGCTCAGCACGACGAACCAGGCAATCGGACTATAATGCTTGAACACTCTCACTTAGCCATAGAACTTTATAATTTTAAATTTTGGCGAAGCCCCTAGTTCGGAAGACCGAGTTCGGGGCGCTATCCACGCCTTGGCTGGGGTTATCCAGCTCCTCGCTCGAAGCGGCATAAGTCTTTAGGGACACGAAAAACCTCTCGAACAGCGACCGGTCTCTCGCCTTATCATGACAGTCAGTTTTAGCTTTCTCCACTAAGGTGCTTAACCCAGCTCAACCGGGGCACAATCGCAGTGGTTCTCCTAGTGCTACCTTAGCCGATATAGCGGAACGTAAGGCACCAAAACATAGGAGCCAGGCAAACCCAACTATTGACCCAAATCATGATTCGGAGCCGATGCATATAGTGCTATAAGTTCGGGGTGCCGCACTTGTGAAAGTGTACGGGCTTCTCACACCATCTTAAAGGGTACTGAAGCCCCTGGCGTACTTGCCATACCATAGTGTACGGGTGCAACATGTCATTAATGAACATATATAAAAGAGAGTAATGCAAAAAATAGACAAAAAGCTAAGCATTCTTTATAGAGAGGCTATTTATCAAAGCCGAACGATACAAATAGTGCGGTAAGCAAAAGATATTGGACTATTCAGTATGTCCTGACCAGGGGCAGGCCGCGGAATTGTATTTAAAACAGGTATACCGCTCGTAACAGAGACCACCTGGGAGTTCCATAATGCGGCATGGCTTGTCTGCCTCCCTGGATCTTGCATCGTTTGTGCGGCAGTCAAATTGCCGAACAGGTCGTCCGAAGTATGGAGTCCTGGAAATAAGAAAAAAATAAAAAAACAATCCGGCAGCCCCTGGTACGTTTTCAGCCGTATTTTGGGCATGCCGTTATTGTGCCCCTTCCCCTGTGCCCATGGTATTTCAAGGGCGTAGTTATGTACACGAGGTACTGGTTTCGCTATGTCGCGAGAGCTGGGGTTGGGGCCGCATTGCTACGCTTGCTCAGAGTGTGCCAGGCGGTCCTGCTGTAGGTTACTCCGGGCGCGCTTGGCAGTGTCTAGCTTTTTAATGGCCGGACTGGAGAATTGCCCGAGAAGGCTACTTTGTACCTCCGCTGTGAGAGCCGCCGTATGCTCCTCCGTACGGAGGGAGCGTTCGGTGTTTCCGTTGACCGTAATTACTCCTCGAGGGCCTGGCATCTTGAGCTTGAGATATGCGTAGTGCGGCACCGCATTGAACTTTGCGAATGCGGTTCGTCCAAGCAGGGCGTGATAGCCACTGCGAAACGGGACTATATCGATGATTAACTCTGCGCTTCGGAAATTGTCCGGGGATCCAAAGACCACGTCAAGTGTTACTGAGCCTGTACAGTTGGCTTCTACACCTGGTATGACGCCTTTAAAGGTCGTTCTTGTGGGCTTAATCCTTGAGGGATCTATGCCCATTTTCCGCATTGTATCCTGATAAAGCAGGTTCAGGCTACTGCCGCCATCCATGAGGACTATTGTGAGGTGAAATCCGTCGATGATTGGGTCGGGGACCAATGCGGCGAAGCCGCCATGACGGATGCTAGTGGGATGGTCCCTTCGATCAAAAGTGATCGGGCAGGAGGACCATGGGTTGAACTTTGGGGTGACGGGCTCCATCGCGTATACGTCTCGTAGCGCACGCTTCCGCTCCCGCTTGGGAATGTGGGTTGCGTATATCATGTTCACCGTCCACACTTGTGGGGGAAAGCCCTTCTGTCCATTGTTGTTCGGCGGCTTGGGCTCCTCGTCGTCACTGTGCAGCCCCTTGTGTCTGTTTTCGGCCCTTAACTTGCCTGCCTGCTTGAACACCCAACAATCCCCGTTAGTGTGATTGGCTGGCCTTTCGAGGGTGCCATGTATCTGGCACAAGCGATCGAGTATTCGGTCCAAACTGGACGGGCCCTGAGTATTCTTTTTGAATGGCTTTTTCCACCGACCGGATTTATAGCCTTTGAATCCGGCATTGACTGCTGTATCTTCATTGCTGTCGCTGTTAACGCGGCTTTTTTGCTTATTCCGACGTGTCCTGCCACTTTTGTCCTTGGTATCTGAATTACCAGGGTTCTTTGATAAGTTGTTACTACGAGCTAGCCAGTTGTCTTCTCCCACGCAAAAGCAGGTCATGAGTGTCGTGAGGGCTGCCATGGATTTCGGTTTTTCCTGTCCCAGGTGCCGGGCAAGCCACTCGTCGCGGATGTTATGCTTGAAGGCTGCTAGGGCCTCTGCGTCCAGATAGTCGACTATCTGGTCTTTCTTTGTTAGGAACCGTGTCCAGAATTGTCTGGCCGATTCCTCTGGCTGCTGAATTATGTGGCTTAAGTCGTCGGCATCCGGCGGTCGCACATAAGTGCCCTGGAAGTTGTCGAGGAATGCGGCTTCCAGGTCCTCCCAAGAACCGGCTGAGTCTGCTGGCAAGCTGTTAAGCCAATGCCGGGCCGGTCCTTTAAGTTTGAGCGGGAGGTATTTGATGGCGTGTAGATCATCGCCGCGTGCCATGTGGATGTGAAGGACATAATCCTCAATCCATACCGCCGGATCTGTTGTGCCATCGTATGATTCGATGTTTACGGGTTTGAAACCCTCTGGGATTTTATGATCCATTACTTCATTCATGAATCATAGCGGGTGTGCGGCACCTCTGTACTGGGCTATATCGCGACGCAGCTCGGAAGAGCTATGTCTGTTGTGTTCGGCCTGGCCGGATTTGTTGTATCCGGAGTGAAGATCATTGTCACATGCCGTAGGGCGCCTGCGCGATCCATAGATCGATCTTGTTTGTCATGCCTTATCCTCCAGTATGTCTTGCAGGTCGGGCGCGTTTTCCCGTGCCTTAGTTGAGCGGTGTCGGGGCATGGCTTGGGTGGAGGGCCGACAGGCCTCTCTGTCGCGGCCGCGAGGTGGCCGGTCTGCCATGTCATGCGCTGGTGATGTAGGTGCTTCCTCCTCTGATCGGGGTAGCGGCCTGCGCTTCGGGTAACTCTTGGAGGGGCGTTCGAGTTCATACTCTTCGCCCGCAAGGTCTTCAGTCCATCTATTAGCTAGCATTTCTTGGGCAGCTCTAAGCTGTTGCTGCTTTTTCTTGAGGCTGCTTGCCGTGGCTAAAAGCCTGCGTTTAAAACGTTCTTGTTCGGTGGGGTTTGATGGTATGACAAATTCATCGTCATCAAGGCTTGCCTCATCTTCGGAGGGAGGCGTATAGTTATCATCCTCGACCTCTCGGTCTGCCGCTCTCTCGTGAGGGCTGGCTTCTCCATCTTCCTGTGCCTCATCTTCTTGAGGTGGGTGTTCTTCGGCGCTATCCCGGGTAGTATTATCTCCCGTGCCGGAATCACCGTTTTTGCTTTGGCGGGATTTAGAGCGGCGCCGCTGACGCCGGCGCTTTTGCTGTTTCTTGGGGGCGTCATCCCCCACTGTTCCATCGCCATCTCCATCTTTTGGAGTATCCACCATATATATGTCATATGACGAGGTGGCCTTCCAGCGCCCTACAGGTGCTGGTTCTTGTTCGTCTCCTGCATCGTCGTCCATGCCGTCGATGTCTTCGAAGTCGAAGTCAAGCATGTCGGTTAAGTCATCGACAATGGCTACAAAGTGGGTGGTGGGTGGGCTTTGAATTTCCTCATCGTCTGTATCCCAACCTTGCTGACCGTAATCCGGCCAGGGCTCTCCTGATAAAGAGAGAGACTTTAGAGAATTCTGGATGTCGCCGAAGGGCGAGTGCTGAAAGATATCCGCGGCGGTGAACTCCATGACCGGTGCCCAATCGGATTCGATCGGCAGGGACGCGGGGGGCTCGGAGCTCGGAGAGGAATCCGGCTCCTCGGAGTCACGGGCCATGCGGAGTGCGGGGCTGGAGTTCGGCTCAATCGCCTCTGAGATCACAGCCCCTGAGGCAGCGTCCAACCGCTAATCCTCAATCGGTGCAATAAGCTTTGAATTAAGGGTCAGAACCGGTGCGTGGGCGGCCTCCAAGGCATTGTTCGATGGCAGAGCTATATCATGCCCATCGAGACAGTGTGGCGCGCTTGGTTGTGGTTCGAATCCGTCGAACATCAAGTCCCCACGGATGTCAGCCGTGTAGTTTAGGCTTCCAAACCTGACCTGATGGCCAGGGGCGTAGCTTTCGATCTGCTCAAGGTGGCCAAGCGAATTGGCTCGCAGTGCGAAGCCGCCGAAGACGAAGATCTGTTCAGGGAGAAAAGTCTCACCCTAGACTACATCGTTGTTGATGATCAAAGGAGCCATCGGGCCTAAAGGCGACGACACAGAGGAACTCTCAATGAAAGCACAAATGTCAGTGTCAAAACCGGCGGATCTCGGGTAGGGGGTCCCGAACTATGCATCTAGGCCGGATGGTAACAGGAGACAGGGAACACTTTGTTTTACCCAGGTTTGGGCCCTCTCGATGGAGGTAATACCCTACTCCTGCTTGATTAATATTGATGATATGGGTAGTACAAGAGTAGATCTGCCACGAGATCAAGGAGGCTAAACCCTAGAAGCTAGCCTATGGTATGATTGTTGTGTATGGAGTTGATTGCCTATGGACTACAACCCTCCGGTTTATATAGACACCGGATAGGGTTAGGGTTACACAAAGTCGGTTACAATGGTAGGAGATCTTGAATATCCGCATCGCCAAGCTTGCCTTCCACGCCAAGGAAAGTCCCATCCGGACACGGGACGAAGTCTTAAATCTTGTATCTTCATAGTCCAGGAGTCCGGCTGAAGGTATTGTCCGGCTACCCGAACACCCCCTAATCCAGGACTCCCTCACATAGTATGACATCATTAATATCACAAAACAACTAAGAACAAACAAACATGCAATTTTAATGTTGTGTGGGCAAGTCCAGCACGGAACTAGATTACAGGTCAAGATCAAAGGAACATCACTCCTCTCTTTTAAACCTTGTAAGGTGCAATGATACGCTAAGACAATTGTGTATACAATTGAAAAGAGTAATAGACATTGGCTGCAAACCATGCAGTTCAAGGCACAAGTTAAAGTAGTAGTTAAAAGGCATGAGGATTAAGGACTTACAATAGCAGCTTTGGCTGGTGTAGGCATGCCCTTCTTCTTGCTGGTGTGACATTCCTTGAAGATTTCCACAGCATTTGGTTCAGGTACTTTTTGGTCCTTGCAGGCTTTTCTCTGCATTTGGAACAAGTCAATATAGATCTGATAATATGGTACAGTGAAAAGAGTGAAACAACAGCTAATTACAAGAGCCTCGCAGTGTGCAATATAGCTACGAGATCCTGTTGTCTGTTGGAATTTCACTTCCGTACGGTTGGCCTTGCTCTTTGAACAGTTCACCTACAAGAAGATAGATTTGTGTGGCACATGCATAAATTGGACTTCAACATGTGATCTGATCACATATATATAATGTACCTGATACTTCGGATCGGACCAGTGTTTAACGAGGCCTCTCCAGTCTTCATCAGATATATTTTCCACTGGAGATGTTTGGGCAATTTCACTGTTAGCCTTGCCTTCAAAGTGAGTTTTCCTCAAGTTATACCGATACTATCGCAGAGCAGACTTGTAAACATGGGTGCAAGCTTGTCTGGTTGCATCATCTTGGCTATCCAACTTGAACCTCATCTGTTGAAAATTATGGGAGTCTCATTATCAGCAACCTAGAAAGTATTGGACAGAGCAAGACGATATTACTAGTTTCCATACATAACCATACTTACAGATAAATGGTCGAGGAAGGTGTTGAGCTGGGTTTCGTCTTTGTCATTCCTGTATTGAATCCATGTTGGGAGGATACGTACATGACACCTAACAGCAACCGCTGCCTCTGATACTAACTTGGCTGACTCTGTAGCATCACGTGGCCTTTTTAAACCTTCCTCAAAAGGGATCTCCATTCTTACTCCTCTAGATTTAGTTAACCTATCGAGCATTATCCCTGATGTTTGTTTCCTCTTGCACCTATGTGCTAGTCCAACAACAAACATAGGAAGTGTTAGTGTACATCAAACTATGAGACTACATATAAAGAAGCATGCAACTGTAACTTGACTCTAGCAAATACCTTCTTGCTGTTGAAGCTCACAAAGTTCATCTAATCTTGTCAACTCATCTTGTGTCAAGAGTGCTTCGGAAGTAGTGTCATGTGGCAAGGGAGCTTGGGAACGTGCTGCTAGCTGAGTTGACCAACGAATAAATCGTGCAGCTAGTGGTACTATGGAAGGTATTGCAACAACTAGGGTTGTCTGTGCTTGTTTGGTGGCAGCTATTTGTTTATGTTTGGCTTGTTCTGCAGCTCATGTAGCACGGGATACCCTATCGGTACAATTTTCCGCTGGACTTTGACCATCTATTGCACCATCAGTACCAGTAGAATCTGCAGGATTGTTCCGCTTCCCTTTCCCTGTCGTTCTGTCTTGCTTCCTCTTTCTCTGTGCCATGTTAGGTCAAGCCAACAAGAAAAACGAATAACAATTTAGTTCTTCAGAACAAATGTACTTTGATGTAAGAACATGGGGTGATAGACAGATATTGTATGTTCTAGAAGTAGGAACACGTGTCTTAGTCACAAGTATAATGTGTAAAGTGAGCAGATGAAATTCAACAAAATTAGAAGCAATACAAGCTAGACATCATACATAACATGCAACCCCATATAACATTGCCAAGTTAGAGGGAGCACCTGTGATGGTGCACTAGGGGAGACGTGCTAATCTCCAACACAGCTACGTTGAGTGTCTATGCATGTGTTGTCTTGGAAATCATCTTGGGGGGGTGGAGGAGTAGAATCTGTAGAGGCCGTCCATTTGGAAGGATCACCTTCATCCGCTGCCTTGCTAACTTCCTTCCACTTTATTGATTTTGAACTGTCAAATAAAACCGACAAGAAAAAAGCAATAAAGTTCACTCTTCAGAACTCATTCGTGCATGATACTGACAATCACTACTTTGAGGTAAGGCAAACACATGATTCCAGGATGGAATAATACAAAAAATAGGATGGCATGGCATATTCACAACTATTTGTGTAAACTAAGAAGAAACCATTTCACCAAATAAGAAGCAATGCAAGCTAGACACCACGTGAAAGATGCAACCAATATGACTCTGCCAAGTTAAAAGTGTCCCATCATAAATGGCATTTCAACAAATTAGAAGCAGCGCATGCTATAAATCATATCAAAGATGCAACTAATATCACACTGCATATACTGAAGGTATCTTGTCATATTGATTTATGCGGGATACAAAAAAACAATAGTTTTATGTGAGGACATGCTTAATAGACAGATGTACTATGTACTAAATACAGGAAGGCATGTCACATTAACAGGTATAATGTATAAGCTAAGAAGAATAGCACATGCAGTTTAACCAGATTGGAAGAATTACAATCTAGACACCATATGCAACATGCAACCACATATCACGCTGCCAAGTTAGAGCAAGCACCTGCGATGCTAGTGTAGGGGAAATGCAGTAATCAACTACAGAGCTACATTCACTATCTTCATCTAGCCTTGTTGTTTCTTGAGAATCATGTCAGGAGGCTGACGCTGCATTCTTTAAATGAGGAGTAATCCACTTGCCTGACTGCCTCATCGTAAGTGATTGATGAGGGATACACAAGAACATTAGTTTGATGTAAGAACATGGTTAATACACATATGTACTAGTATGTGCCAAAAACAGAAAGGCATGTCATATTCAAAGGTATAATGTGTAAGCTAAGCAGATGCAATTTAACCAATTTGGAAGCAACACAAGCTACACATCCGGCTGGAGTGGTGAGCATGATCATCTAGGACCTGAGAGCCTGGTGGGAGGCGGGCTACTTCGCCACCATCGCGGTTTTTTAGTTGGCTTCCAGGTGATGCCTCTCTTTGCTGGGCTTGTCACTGGCTCGGCCAGTGCCCTGACTAGCTATTTGTCTTCTGGTGCTCACGGGATGGTGGCTCATGTAAAAAATATCTTTCCTTATCTTAATAAAGACCGACTTTAGCCTTTCGAATACAAGATAGACACCATATGGAACATGCAACCATATATGACACCGCGAAGTTAAAGCAAGCACCTGGGATGGTGGTTCATTGCGAGCGAGGTCATCAACTCTAGAGCTACGTTTACCGTCTCCATTTGCTGAGGCTGCACCTATTATAAGGCTGAAACATGTCTGGCCTATCCAAGTACGACGCTGGAGTGACTTCGCTCTTTTCTTTTTTGCTTCTCTCATAGTAGCAGAGTCTGAAATAGCCTTGAATAAAAACACAATACTGAGAGTATGGGTGAAGTGTGTGCAAAACTAGTGCAATGTAAAAGTGGCAGATAGCAGGTGGCTGAAAAATAAATGACAGGAGACATATGATAGCTCTACAACATTGCATGGCAAACAAAATTAGATTCCACTCCGTATGATTTTGTAATATATGAGCACAGGAAATGCAGGTACTCCTCCAGCACACCACCACATGTGGTCATATCAAGATAACAGTCGACTGAAAATAAATAGGTCAGTCGATTTTTTTAATGAACTGTCTGATCTATAAGGAACGGGAAGATGGCCTTCGTCTACCTCCCGCCGGTCACTGTTGACGATATTTCTCGAACCACCAGTGACCACCGGCCCAGACACCTACCTCCGCTGCCCAGCCCTCCCCTCGGCCTCACACCACCGTTGTGCTTGGCAGCGCCCCCAGGCAATCCCTTTAATCCCGGCCGACCTCCAGATCGGGCGCCAGTAGCTCTAGGCCACACACGCCCCTAAGATAAACAACAAGGCGCTGCTTCCCCGGCGTAATAGGCGGACTAGCGCCTGTTACGCCAGGGAATGCTTCCATTAATTGGGAATGAACTGACCAGGAATTGAAATTCAGGTAGGCGACAGACCTCTAGCTAAGGTGAAATAGTATATGAGGAGAAACCTTGTGCATTGCGAGTTACTAGGAACATCTAGTATCAAGAAGAAGCAGCCAACTAGTGTCTTCTGTGGGATGAATACCGTGCAAGCAGACACGTAAGATTTGCATGAATAAGGGAAGAGGGGTACCATTTTTGGTTGGCAGTGTGGTCGCCTCCACATGTCGCGCCGATATTCTTCTTTTTGCCGGGAAAACCGATGTTCTGGAGGAGGGTGCAGGCTTGGACGAACCCATGGCCAAAATTTTGACTGTGTTGCCGTGGCCGCATGTCGGCGGAGGGGATGCAGATCCGAGGCAGCGAAGGACGACGTAGCAGGAACAACTCCGGTGCGGTGGAGGGGTCGCGAAGTTGGAGCGGCAGCGGTGAGGCGCAGGATGGTGTGGTTGAACTGGCTTGGGTACGGATGGTTCGGCCTCGACTCAACTACTAGCCGTTGAGGGCGTTGCGGTTGAGGTTGCGGTGGATGACGACGTTGGGGTATCGGCTCCGGCTGATAGAGGAGGGCGGTGGTTGATGTGTGGAATGGGGTGGCGGACGGAGGACGCCGGGGTTTCGCGGCTGGTGGATATGTAGTTTTTGCACCCACGGAGTACGAATGGGGAATCGGATGGGTGGGCGGGGAGGAGGGGGGAGAACCATGTTTCGGTCTGGGAAACGCTTGTTTTTGGCTTTTTTGAACAGAAGATGGGACGCGCTTGTTTGCAATTTGGGGAAAGTACAAACTTTGCCCCCCCCCCCTCTTAAATTTTGGACCTACTGCGGGTCAGGGGTAGGATGGTAATCCCAGGTGTCCCAAATAGTGGGAGGGAGCGATTTCGGCCGCGTGCATGTGTGCGTAGGCGGCCATTGTGTATGAATGTTTTTCAGAGGCGGTTGCGTGGCGTCTAGATGAAGCTACAAACCTACCCTGGTTTAGACCTTTGTGTTGGGGAACGTAGTAATTTCAAAATTTTCCTACACACACACAGGATCATGGTGATGCATAGCAACGAGAGGGGAGAGTGTGTCCACGTACCCTCGTAGACCGAAAGCGGAAGCGTTAGCACAACGCAGTTGATGTAGTCGTACGTCTTCACGATCCGACCAATCAAGTACCGAACGCACGGCACCTCCGAGTTCTGCACACGTTCAACTCGATGACGCCCCTCAAACTCCGATCCAGCCGAGCTTTGGGGAGAGTTCCATCAGCACGACTGCGTGGTGACGATGGTGATGTTCTACCGACGCAGGGCTTCGCCTAAGCACCGATACGATATGACCGAGGTGGATTATGGTGGAGGGGGCACCGCACACGGCTAAGAGATCCAAGGGATCAATTGTTGTGTCTCTAGGGTGCCCCCCTGCCCCTGTATATAAAGGAGCAAGGGGGGTGCGGCCGGCCAGGGCATATGCGCGCCAGGAGGAGTCCTACTCCCACCGGGAGTAGGATTCCCCCCCCCCTTTCCTAGTTGGATTAGGACTTGGGAGGGGAAGAAGGAAAGAGGGGGGCCGGCCCCCTTTCCCTAAACCAATTTTGTTTGGGCCTTGGGGGCGCGCCCCACACTTCCTTAGCTTCCCTCCTTTTCCACTAAGGCCCATGTAGGCCCATTAACCCCCGGGGGGTTCCGGTAACCTCCCGGTACTCCGGTAAAATCCTGATTTCACCCGGAACACTTCCGATACCCAAACATAGGCTTCCAATATATCAATCTTCATGTCTCGACCATTTCGAGACTCCTCGTCATGTCCGTGATCACATCCGGGACTCCGAACAACCTTCGGTACATCAAAACATAAAACTCATAATATAACTGTCATTGTAGCGTTAAGCGTGCGGACCCTACGGGTTCGAGAACTATGTAGACATGACCGAGACACGTCTCCGGTCAATAACCAATAGCAGAACCTGGATGCTCATATTGGTTCCTACATATTCTATGAAGATCTTTATCGGTCAAACCGCATAACAACATACGTCGTTCCCTTTGTCATCGGTTTGTTACTTGCCCGAGATTCGATCGTCGGTATCTCAATACCTAGTTCAATCTCGTTACCGGCAAGTCTCCTTACTCGTTCCGTAATACATCATCCCGCAACTAACTCATTAGTTGCAATGCTTGCAAGGCTTAAGTGATGTGCATTACCAAGAGGGCCCAGAGATACCTCTCCGACAATCGGAGTGACAAATCATAATCTCGAAATACGCCAACCCAACAAGTACCTTCGGAGACACCTGTAGAGCACCTTTATAATCACCCACTTACATTGTGACGTTTGGTAGCACACAAAGTGTTCCTCCGGTAGACGGGAGTTGCATAATCTCATAGTCATAGGAACATGTATAAGTCATGAAGAAAGCAATAGCAACAAACTAAACGATCAAGTGCTATGCTAACGGAATGGGTCAAGTCAATCACATCATTCTCCCAATGATGTGATCCCGTTAATCAAATGACAACTCATGTCTATGGTAGGAAACTTAACCATCTTTGATTAATGAGCTAGTCAAGTAGAGGCATACTAGTGACACTCTGTTTGTCTATGTATTCACACATGTATTATGTTTCCGGTTAATACAATTCTAGCATGAATAATAAACATTTATCATGATATAAGGAAATAAATAATAAATTTATTATTGCCTCTAGGGCATATTTCCTTCAGTCTTTCACTTGCACTAGAGTCAATAATCTAGATCACATCACCATGTGATTTAACATCAACAGTTCACATCACCATGTGATTAACACCCATAGTTCACATCGTCATGTGACCAAAACCCAAAGGGTTTACTAGAGTCAATAATCTAGTTCACATCTCTATGTGATTAATACCCAAAGAGTACTTAGGTATGATCATGATTTGCTTGTGAGAGAAGTTTAGTCAACGGGTCTACCACATTCAGATTCATATGTATTTTACAAATTTCTATGTCAAGAATGCTCTGCACGGAGCTACTCTAGCTAATTACTCCCACTTCCAATATGCATCCAGATTGAGACTTAGAGTCATCTGGATCAGTGTCAAAATTTGCATCGACGTAACCCTTTACGACGAACCTTTTGTCACCTCCATAATCGAGAAATATATCATTATGCCAGTAAGGATAATTTTGACCGCTGTCCAGTGATCTACTCCTAGATCACTATTGTACTCCCTTGCTAAACACAGTGTAGGGTATACAATAGATCTAGTACACAGCATGGCATACTTTATAGAACCTATGGCTGAGGCATAGGGAATGACTTTCATTCTCTTTCTATCTTCTGCTGTGGTCGGGCTTTGAGTCTTACTCAATTTCAAACCTTGTAACACAGGCAAGAACTCTTTCTTTGACTGTTCCATTTTGAACTACTTCAAAATCTTGTCAAGGTATGTACTCATTGAAAAAACTTTCAAGCGTCTTGATCTATCTCTATAGATCTTGATGCTCAATATGTAAGAAGCTTCGCCGAGGTCTTTCTTTGAAAAACGCCTCTCAAATACTCCTTTATGTTTTCCAGAAAATTCTACATTATTTCTGATCAACAATATGTCACTCACATATACTTATCGGAAATGTTGTAGTTCTCCCACTCACTTCCTTGTAAATACAGGCTTCACTGTAAGTCTGTATAAAACTATATGCTTTGATCAACTCATCAAATCGTATATTCCAACTCCGAGATGCTTGCACCAGTCCATAGATGGATCGCTGGAGCTTGCATATTTAGCACCTTTAGGATTGACAAAACCTTCTGGTTGCATCATATACAACTCTTCTTTAATAAATCCATTAAGGAATGTAGTTATGTTTATCCATTTGCCAGATTTCATAAAATGCGGTAATTGCCAACATGATTCAGACAGACTTAAGCATAGATACGAGTGAGAAATTCTCATCGTAGTCAACACCTTGAACTTGTCGAAAACCTTTTGCGACAATTCTAGCTTTGTAGATAGTAACACTACTATCAGCGTCCATCTTCCTATTGAAGATCCATTTAATCTCAATGGCTCACCAATCATCGGGCAAGTCAATCAAAGTCCATACTTTGTTCTTATACATGGATCCCATCTTAGATTTCATGGCCTTAAACCATTTTGCGGAATCTAGGCTCATCATCGCTTCCTCATAGTTTGTAGGTTCATCATGGTCAAGTAACATGACCTCCAGAATAGGATTACCGTACCACTCTGGTGCGGATCTCACTCTGGTTGAGCTACGAAGTTCTGTAGTAACTTGATCTGAAGTTTCACAATCATCATCATTAACTTCCTCTCTTGTTGTTGTAGACATCACTGGAACTGATTTCTTTGATGAACTATTTTCCAACTCGGGAGAAGGTACAATTACCTTATCAAGTTCCACTTTCCTCCCACTCACTTCTTTCGAGAGAAACTCCTTCTCTAGAAAGGATCCATTCTCAGCAACGAATATCTTGCCTTCGGATCTGTGATAGAAGGTGTACCCAACAGTTTCTTTTGGGTATCCTATGAAGATTTACTTCTCCGATTTGGGTTCGAGCTTATCATGTTGAAACTCTTTCACATAAGCATCGCAGTCCCAAACTTTAAGAAACGACAGCTTAGGATTCTCGCCAAACCACAGTTCATACGGTGTCATCTCCACGGATTTAGATGGTGCCCTATTTAACGTGAATGTAGCTGTCTCTAATGCATAACCCCAAAACAATAGTGGTAGATCGGTAAGAGACATCATAGATCGCACTATATCTAATAAAGTACGGTTATGACCTTTGGACACACCATTACACTGTGGTGTTCCAGGTGGCGTGAGTAGTGAAACTATTTCACATTGTTTTAACTGAAGGCCAAACTCGTTAACTCAAATATTTTACTTCTGCGATCATATCGTAGAAACTTTTATTTTCTTGTTACAATGATTCTCCACTTTACTCTGAAATACTTTGAACTTTTCAAATGTTTCAAACTTGTGTTTCATCAAGTAGATATACCCAAATCTGCTCAAATCATCTGTGAAGGTCAGAAAATAATGATATCTGCCACGAGCCTCAACACTCATCGGACCGCATACATCAGTATGTATTATTTCCAATAAGTCAATTGCTCGCTCCATTGTTCTGGAGAACTGAGTTTTAGTCATCTTGCCCATGAGGCATGGTTCGCAAGCATCAAGTGATTCCAAAATCCCATCAGCATGGAGTTTCTTCATGCGCTTTACACCAATATGACCTAAACGGCAGTGCCACAAATAAGTTGCACTATCATTATTAACTTTGCATCTTTTGACTTCAATATTATGAATGTGTGTATCACTACGATCGAGATCCAACAAACCATTTTCATTCGGTGTATGACCATAGAAGGTTTTATTCATGTAAACAGAACAACAGTTATTCTCTAGTTTACATGAATAACCTATTGCAATAAACATGATCCAATCATATTCATGCTCAACGCAAACACTAAATAACATTTATTTTAGGTTCAACACTAATCCCGAAAGTATAGGGAGTGTGCGATGATGATCATATCAATCTTGGAACCACTTCCAATACACATCCTCACTTCACCCTTAACTAGTCTCTGTTCATTCTGCAACTCCCATTTCGAGTTACTACTCTTAGCAACTGAACTAGTATCAAATACTTAGGGGTTGCTATAAACACTAGTAAAGTACACATCAATAACATGTATATCAAATATACCTTTGTTCACTTTGTCATCCTTCTTATCCGCCAAATACTTGGGGCAGTTCTGCTTCTAGTGACCAGTCCCTTTGCAGTAGAAGCTCTTAGTCTCAGGCTTAGTTCTAGACTTGGGCTTCTTCACTTGAGCAGCAACTTGCTTGCCGTTCTTCTTGAAGTTCCCCTTCTTCCCTTTGCCCTTTTCTTGAAACTAGTGGTCTTGTCAACCATCAACACTTGATGATTTTCTTGATTTCTACCTTTGTCGATTTCAGTATCACGAAGAGCTTGGGAATCGTTTCCGTTATCCCTTGCATATTATAGTTCATCACGAAGTTCAAGTAACTTGGTGATGGTGACTAGAGAATTCTGTCAATCACTATTTTATCTGGAAGATTAACTCCCACTTGATTCAAGCGATTGTAGTACCCAGACAATCTGAGCACACGCTCACTGCTTGAGCTATTCTCCTCCATCTTTTAGCTATAGAACTTGTTGGAGACTTCATATCTCTCAACTCGGGTATTTGCTTGAAATATTAACTTCAACTCCTGGAACATCTCATATGGTCCATGACGTTCAAAACGTCTTTGAAGTCCCGATTCTAAGCCGTTTAAGCATGGTGCACTAAACTATCAAGTAGTCATCATATTGAGCTAGCCAATGTTCATAACATCTGCATCTACTCCTGCAATAGGTTTGTCACCTAGCGGTGCATCAAGGACATAATTCTTCTGTGCAGCAATGCGGATAAACCTCAGATTACGAATCCAATCCGCATCATTGCTACTAACATCTTACAACTTAGTTTTCTCTAGGAACATATCAAAAATAAAATAGGGGAGCTAAACGCGAGCTATTGATCTACAACATAGATATGCTAATACTACCAGGACTAAGTTCATGATAAATTTAAGTTCAATTAATCATATTACTTAAGAACTCCCACTTAGATAGACATCCCTCTAATCCTATAAGTGATCACGTGATCCATATCAACTAAACCATGTCCGATCATCACGTGAGATGGAGTAGTTTCAATGGTGAACATCACTATGTTGATCATATCTACTGTATGATTCACGCTCAACCTTTCGGTCTCAGTGTTCCGAGGCCATATCTGTTATATGCTAGGCTCGTCAAGTTTAACCTGAGTATTCCGCGTGTGCAACTGTTTTGCACCCGTTGTATTTGAACGTAGAGCCTATCACACCCGATCATCACGTGGTCTCTCAGCACGAAGAATTTTCGCAATGGTGCATACTCAGGTAGAACACTTGTACCTTGATAATTAGTGAGAGATCATCTTATTAAGATATCGTCGAACTAAGCAAAATAGGATGTATAAAAGATAAACATCACATGCAATCAAAATATGTGACATGATATGGCCATCATCATCTTGTGCCTTTGATCTCCATCTCCAAAGCATCGTCATGATTTCCACCGTCACTGGCATGACACCATGATCTCCATCATCTTGATCTATATCAATGTGTCGTCACATGGTTGTCTCGCCAACTATTGCTCTTGCAACTATTGCTATCGCATAGCGATAAAGTAAAGCAATTATTTGGGGCTTGCATCTTATGCAATAAAGAGACAACCATAAGGCTTCTGCCAGTTGCCGATAACTTCAACAAAACATGATCATCTTATACAACAACTTATATCTCATCACGTCTTGACCATATCACATCACAACATGCCCTGCAAAAACAAGTTAGACGTCCTCTACTTTGTTGTTGCAAGTTTTACGTGGCTGCTACGGGCTGAGCAAGAACCGTTCTTACCTATGCACCAAAACCACAACGATAGTTTGTCAAGTTAGTGTTGTTTTAACCTTCTCAAGGACCGGGCATAGCCACACTCGGTTCAACTAAAGTTGGAGAAACTGACACCCGCTAGTCACCTGTGTGCATAGCACGGCGGTAAAACCAGTCTCGCGTAAGCGTACGCGTAATGTCGGTCTGGGCCGCTTCATCCAACAATACCGTCGAACCAAAGTGTGACATGCTAGTAAGCAGTATGAATTATATCGCCCACAACACACTTGTGTTCTACTCGTGCATATTACATCAACGCATAAAACCTGGCTCGGATGCCACTGCTCGGGAACGTAGTAATTTCAAAATTTTCTTATGCACACACAGGATCATGGTGATGCATAGCAACGAGAGGGGAGAGTGTGTCCACGTACCCTCGTAGACCGAAAGCGGAAGCATTAGCACAACGCGGTTGATGTAGTCGTACGTCTTCACGATCCGACCGATCAAGTACCGAACGCACGACACCTCCGAGTTCTGCACACGTTCAACTCGATGACATCCCTCAAACTCCGATCCAGCCGAGCTTTGAGGGAGAGTTCCGTCAGCACGACTGTGTGGTGACGATGATGATGTTCTACCGACGCAGGGCTTCGCCTAAGCACCGCTACGATATGACCGAGGTGGATTATGGTGGAGGGGGGCACCGCACATGGATAAGAGATCCAAGGGATCAATTGTTGTGTCTCTAGGGTGCCCCCCTGCCCCTGTATATAAAGGAGCAAGGGGGGGGGTGCGGCCGGCCAGGGCATAGGCGCGCCAGGAGGAGTCCTACTCCCACCAGGAGTAGGATTCCCCCCTCCCTTTCCTAGTTGGATTAGGACTTGGGAGGGGGGGAAGAAGGAAAGAGGGGGGCTGGCCCCCCTTGCCCTAAACCAATTCGATTTGGGCCTTGGGGGGGCGCACCCCACACTTCCTTAGCTTCCCTCCTTTTCCACTAAGGCCCATGTAGGCCCATTAAGCCCCCGGGGGGTTCCGATAACCTCCCGGTACTCCGGTAAAATCATGATTTCACCCGGAACACTTCCAATATCCAAACATAGGCATCCAATATATCAATCTTCATGTCTCGACCATTTCGAGACTCCTCGTCATGTCCGTGATCACATCTGGGACTCCGAACAACCTTCGGTACATCAAAACATAAAACTCATAATATAACTGTCATCATAGCATTAAGCGTGCGCCCTACGGGTTCGAGAACTATGTAGACAGGACCGAGACATGTCTCCGGTCAATAACCAATAGCGGAACCTGGATACTCATATTGGTTCCTACATATTCTACGAAGATCTTTATCGGTCAAACCACATAACAACATACGTTGTTCCCTTTGTCATCGATATGTTACTTGCCCGAGATTCGATCGTCGGTATCTCAATACCTAGTTCAATCTCATTACCAGCAAGTCTCTTTACTCGTTCCGTAATACATCATCCCGCAACTAACTCATTAGTTGCAATGCTTGCAAGGCTTAAGTGATGTGCATTACCGAGAGGGCCCAGAGATACCTCTCCGACAATCGGAGTGACAAATCCTAACCTCGAAATACGCCAACCCAACAAGTACCTTCAGAGACACCTGTAGAGCACCTTTATAATCACCCAGTTACGTTGTGACATTTGGTAGCACACAAAGTGTTCCTCCGGTAAACGGGAGTTGCATAATCTCATAGTCATAGGAACATGTATAAGTCATGAAGAAAGCAATAGCAACAAACTAAACGATCAAGTGCTATGCTAACGGAATGGGTCAAGTTAATCACATCATTCTCCCAATGATGTGATCCCGTTAATCAAATGACAACTCATGTCTATGGTTAGGAAACTTAACCATCTTTGATTAATGAGCTAGTCAAGTAGAGGCATACTAGTGACACCCTGTTTGTCTATGTATTCACACATGTATTATGTTTCCGGTTAATACAATTCTAGCATGAATAATAAACATTTATCATGATATAAGGAAATAAATAATAACTTTATTATTGCCTCTAGGGCATATTTCCTTCACTTTGGACGTCGGGCCGGTAGGTTTCACGGGTCGGAGTTATTAGAAAAGTAATTTCCTTGTACTACCAAACATTCATCTCACGCGGTTTCGGGCGAGTAGAGGCTCTTTTGGCGCTTCGTTCGAAATTTTGAAACACAAGCATTCACGTTTGGAGTACTCTTGAACTTTGAGGATTGACCTAAATAGACAACGTTAAATTTGACCTTGTATGTTTCAAAACCTCATTAAAATATCTGCTTCTTTTTGAAATTTTGACACTTGAAAATCCTATAACTACGATTATTTTGGAATGGAGGAGCTAAATTAGAATGTATTTTGTACATGACTATGTATGGTATTATGTACAAAATCAGAGCAAAGATTGGTGCACCCATGATTTAGGTATGATTTACAAATGCCATGATATCAAATTCAATTAATTGAATGGACTTCATGTTGAATTCGATTTTTTAAACCACCTTAAGTTGAATTCAAATGTATGATAGTTCATAGGTAGCTATTTATAATGTTCATTGTGTAACTTTCGTATGTATAATATGCTTTACACACACAACATGAACTATACTCACGTTTATATTCGATTGCTAAAGCGATGCATTGTCTGGAGTTCAAAATACTAACTATGTGGATCAATTGTGTCGAATAATAACATAGACATGCTCAAATTCGATAGAATCTAGATGTCTGATGGATCAATGACCGTTCCTTACGCGAATTGCAAATATCATGATCCCATCCTAATATTTGGATACAATTTATAT
This sequence comes from Triticum aestivum, assembly GCF_018294505.1. Classification (NCBI taxonomy): domain Eukaryota; kingdom Viridiplantae; phylum Streptophyta; class Magnoliopsida; order Poales; family Poaceae; genus Triticum; species Triticum aestivum. Next base: position 478,057,583 of record NC_057809.1, on the reverse strand, counting down.
CTTTAATCAATGTGTACAGCAGTCTTGTACGTGTAGTTTCACTCTCCATCGGTGGTCTCTCACACATGCTCACACACTCTCTCCCGAGGTGTCTTTCTCTCACACATGCTCTCGATATAACCCTCCCTCCCTCTCCTAACCATTTACGACTGTTTTCACTAACCTTTATCACAAGCACTCTTCCTCTCGCAAGCATACACACGCACAATCCCCATCGACCCTTTCTATATACATAGACCTGCCTACGTGTCTCCTGTACGCACATTAGCTTTAGGCTTGTCTCTCATGCATTGTCTCACACCTCTCTTCCTAATCGACGAGTATGATTCGAGTAGAGCATTCTGTAGGATGCCCCTTAAAGTTAGGTTGGATGAATAGTAATATCAGAGATAAAGGGGTTACCTTAGTCCGATAACCTAGGGTTACAAATCCTAGCCGGCTTTGTCAGTGGGCATAGAGTGCTTCACAATTATGCTATCTTTGTCTTGTATGACTAGTCATCCATGGGTCTCCCTAAATGCGTCACGGGCCGACCAATGTGGCGCAGGACGGAACCGAACGAAGGGCCTCACCTCGACCCACCGGACCTCACACGGTGACACACCCTCTGCCCCCATGTCCCGTTATCTTCTCACATCCACACATACCAACACAGACACCACACACAAAAATATATATTCTCCTGGTGCCTCTATCCACTCCCCCTTGCATATACACACTCAAGGGAATCTCTCGTCGTGACATCATATTCGTCTCTCTCTCTCTCTAGACCACTCTCATTTCTCGTGCTATCTCTCCCACGCCCTCCCCCCCCCGTCGGCCCCTCTATCCATGCCTCTCTTGGATACGTAATACACACACATACCTCTCTAGGCCCTCCAAATGCATCAACTACACATTCACACATGTTACATCACATACCCCATTGATCTAAAAAGCCCTCTCTTCACGTTTATTTCGCATACAACATTCCTTTTGAATAAAGTGTGGCCAAAAAATATTTTAGAATTTCTACACATATACAACATTACAAAGTTATATGGAGGAGTATGAACGCTTGCATTGCATGGTGCCCACAATGATATTTATCCCGCGCTGTGAATTTGTATATTTTTATACTATATATAAAGTTAGTCATAATAAAGAGAAACGAAGAGCATCTCTCTCTCTCCATCGCATACCCCCCCTACGCCCCTTTCACGTATGCACACAAACTATCTCCAGGTCCTCTAAAAGTAAGCCCCCAGCACATTCACGCATGTTTCATCTTTCTCTCGTGATATATACAGTGACGATCATTGTATTTGAAGCGAAAGCACAATAAGTACATTGGACTTTAGAATCCACTCATTACGGTCACCATTTATGTTTTGTGGTTATTATACAGTCACGGGCTCACCGTACAACTCTGTATTTGCTCAAGACATGACTAGTTGACCAGTTAAACGCTCCATGTGGCACCTCTATTGTTGCATCACATTATCTCACTACCATCGGGCCCACATGTCGGCTTGTATCTACTCTACATCTACACTCTTATAAAATACTAGCAAGATGCCCATGCATTGCACGGAACATCAAGATGCATTTGTATGAGTAGTTTATCTTGTGGGAGAAAAGGATGAACAAGGGAAGGCCTTATTTGGAAGTGTGGAGAGGGGTGTGGGTATCTTTTTACAAAATTGCCATAGTTTCCTTCCTATCCGTCAGATATAGATCGGATGGCCTATATTGCAGGATGGCAGGCACGCGTTCATCACCGACTATGCTTTTTATAAGAGTAGGGATAAAATACACTCTTATAAAAAACAGAGTTGGTGATGATGGTGTGCCGGCCATCCTGCAATATAGGCCGTCCGATTTATATCTGACGGATAGGAAAGAAACTGACAATTTTGCAAAAAGGTACCCACACACCTCTCCACATTTGCAAATAAGGCCTTCCCTCGTTCATCCCTTTCTCTGACAAGATAAACTAGTCATAAAAATGCATCTTGATGTTACGTGCAACACACGGGCATCTTGCTAGTAAGAATGAAAAGAAACGACAAAAAAATATTGGACGGTGGTTCGAAGTCCTGACCGCGGGCACAACGGACAAGGTGGCCTTGTATTGGTATGCTGAGCCGTTTGTTTTAACACACAGGAGCTGGTGTGGTGATTATACACACACGCACGCATGCACACGAACTGCATGCACGCAACACTCACACGAACACATGCACCCACGCATGCACGCAACACTCACACATACACACGCAGCCACGCACGCACACAACACTCACACGCACGCGTGCATGCACACACCAGTACACCACACGACCAACACACACTCACGCTCAAGTGCTCAACCTACACGTGCATGCGCACACATCAGGCCCTGATAGACACATACACAACCAGGTGATTCCCGCTCACAGGGTGGAGTCTTGTCGCGCCTGCGTAAATTTTTGTTTATCTGACCTTTTCCCTATGCGAACTGACAGGTGGGACCCACAAGGAACATGGTCAATTTAACTAGTCAACATGGTGCCACGCAGACTATTTGGCCGATCAATAGGGTGCAATCTGATGCTGAACCGTGAGCAAGTGGTCGTATAATCACGGCAAAATGTACATAGTGATCGTAATCAGCTTATTCTGAAGTTCGGTGAACGTATTACGCTTTTCTCTCTATAGGCCCTCCAAAACTACATCTCTACACGTTCTCGCAGTTTACATCTAACAACTATGCAATACAGCACTACTACTACACTCTAACACAGTAAATCATATGTGTTTTAGTTTTACTAGATATCATAAAGTTACTTAATTATTCAGTTTGCATACATGAAAATTTCCTTTGAAATGTATGGCCAGTATCATATACCGTGCGGGAAATATCCCGCCCTTTCCTGTTTAATCGGGTTTGTATCAATGGATCGTGCGAAACAACAAAACTATAGTACTATATACGGTACAAGTGACAGTTAACTGGGTCGTCGTGTCGTGTACTCCTCCTCGTAAGAGTGGAGCACTCGCTTTCATAAATCTTCTAGTCCCTTTCGCCGACGTGTGGGGTATCAAGCTACCGGGTCCACGTGCCATACCGGAATACAGTGCAGAGCAATCAGGGTGAAGCACCCAGTCATGGCGTCGGCTTAGTAATGAGCAATGAGGCATCAAATCACAAAGTTGCACCTTTCACGCAGTTAAGTTGGAGGGACGAAGTAATAATGCTAAAAAAATAAGTTGGAGGGACGAAGCAACCATCATTTCACTCGTTGCTGAATCCGCTTCTCCCTGATCTTCTTCAATTTGACCACGTGTTGCTTTTGCCGTTGTTCTGCCTCATGTGGGAAGCGGATCGGCTTGGTAAAGCACTGCCACGTGGGACCGCATGTTAGCAAACCGCCAGGACAACATCCTCTAAAAATAAGAAACCTGCCCCGCCATCCGCGCGGCAAATCACCTCCTTTTTACTAATCTTGATTCTATAATTTTTTAGATCAATATAATTGAGATTTGTATAGATAGCACATAGGAGCAAAACCAAGTGGTACGGTTAAGGGCATCCACGATGTGTAGCCAAATGTGAAAATAGCTTTTGGCATCATGGGAACCATTGTGGACGGTGTTGCCAAAGCCAAAAGGATGGAACCGAAGCTCCCTGATTGATTGATTGAAGGAATAGGAAAATGCAACATCTCTCCTCTTTCTCCCGTGCTTGGACGCATGTACAGTATAGAGGATAGAGTCTACTCCCATGTCCCTTCTATCACAAATCACAAAGCAGTGAGGCATCAAATCATAAAGCACGGACGAAGCAACCATCATTTCACTCTTCGCTGACTCCGCTTCTCCATCGTCTTCTTTGAGAAACCATCTCACCACACTAAGCTGGACGGACGACGCTATTGTGTACAAGTAGTACTAGTACATTTACGCGTCTTTTGGTTCAACGGACTTCCTGGATGCAAATAAGGCGGTTGTCTTGGCTTCCAGGCGGCACTTGCGAATGACTTACCGTGGTCTCCCTCAATTGTGGTCTCCGTCAAACGCACTTCGCCAAACCACAATGTTCGAGATATCATCGACGTCACCGCAATGGGGAAGGAAGTCAAATATAGTTACTACCTCCATTTTTTTACACAAGGCCAGTATATTAAATTACAATTTGCAAAAGGCCACTAACACTAATTGAGGCAAAATTGATGGGGTTTGCCTCGTACTAGCAACCAAGGACATTAATATCCCCTGCATGCATGCGGAAATGAGAAGGTTGGTCTGCATGGCGCCGCATTAATCAAGAAATGAGGAGTGAGATGGTTAGCTCTTTGGGATTTGGAGAAAAATACGCATTAATTGACACATGAAACGAGGATTTGTATCGATTAATTCCGCGAAGGAAAACCCCGCATTTCTTTTTTAACACTAGTACTCCTAGTACGTAGTACTACGTACTTATCCTGTTTGGGTCTAGGCCTTGCATTGCCATACTTTGCCACACATTTTTGCCATGCTTGCCTAAAGTTTTCAAAATGAAAAGGACATACACTTACGCATGGGTGTCGCGGTCGCACCACACCCTCACACGGTCGCTCCTGCACGCCGCGGTCGCACCGCACCCTCACATGCATAGTCGCTCATGCACGCCCCAAACCCAACCAAGGGAATGCACCCTCACTGACACGTGCTGTCGCATGTGAACAAACCAAACATAGCCATCCCACCGCTGACACATAATTTTCGTTCATAGAGTATGTTTATCCAACCGCATATTGGGAAGTATTCGTACGGCACGTGCGGTGGTCTATTGGGGAAGAAGAAGAGGTGAGGAAGAAGGGTTAGGAGATGTAGGATATTCATCCAACTGCCTGAAATGGTAGACTGGCCCAAGTCAGGCGACTCGCATAACAATATATGTTTTTACACAGCAAAAGATCCATAAAACAACAACATAAAGAAACACTATCGCTACTCGTGGAACGAGACGGCCTCGTCGTCTTTGGCTACCGGCGCGAACCAGCCGTAGCTGCCGACGTGTGTCTCCGCACCGTGGTTGTCCTCAGCCTCCAGCTACTCGTTCACGCGGAGCGTGCGGGTGCTCTGCACGGACGAGAGCACCGCCTGGTTGAAGTCAAGGACGTCTGGTTCCGCCTGCAGGAGGGCCTCGATGGCAGCGGCATCCACGCGCTTCGCGTCGAGTCGAGCCTCCGCCGCCCGGTTCAAGTCCAGGACGTCCGGTTCCGCCTGCAGGAGGGCCTCAATGAGAGCGGCATTCGCGCGCTCTGCGTTGAGTTGAGCCTCTGCCGCCCGGTTCAAGTCCTGGACGTCCGCTTGCGCCTGCAGGAGGGCCTCGATGGCAGCGGCATCCGCGCGCTCTGCCTCAAGTTGAGCCTCCGCCGCCCGGTTCACATCCACGACATCCGGTTCTGCCTGCAGGAGAGCCTCGATGGCAGCGGCATGTGCGCACTCCACGTCAAGTTGAGCCTCTGCCTCCCGGTCCTCCTTCAGTATCGCCAGGTTGAATCGCTGGTCCGCCTGCACCATGGGGGACTCGGACGCCGGCACAAAGTCGACGTCCATCGTCTCATACCCATCGAGGGCCTTCTGCACCGCGACCTCCACCATGAACATTGGATCGGCTTCCTCCTCCTCGTAGCTTGGCTCTAGAGAACTCGGGGATTGGCCCGCCGCAAAGCGAGCTTGAGAACGGAGGTCTCTGGCACCGACCGCCGCCATGATTTCCGCATAGCGCTTTGGCGTCAGCATCTTGTAGTACGTGATCTTGTGGCGCACCATGGCTTTCCAGCGAACTAGGGGACGCCTGATGCGGGCTAGGGGATCGAAAGGTGGGGGAAGGGGCTGGAGAATAGGTGTGGTTTTAGGGCAGTGGCTGGCATAGGCCGAGCAACGAAGGTTCTTGTGTGAATAGTGGTTCTGGTGACGACCGGTCAATCGGTTTTGACTGTACATTGCTCTTATCGCGTTCGCGTTGCAGCCCGGCACACTGGACCTCCATGTCGCTCACCGAATGGAGCGCGCTTTGTCTTGCGTTTTCGCTCACTTGTGGGACCGCAGTTGAGAGAAAACTGATGTCCCTCCCCTTCCCCTGCCTGCGTCATTTTATGCGTAGTAAATAAAAACGGAGGGAGTATACTACGGATGAGGATCCCCTGACGTGGCCGAACCCCTTGAGTAACTGACATGCGGGGCCTAGCAAGCATGGGGTCCGCCAGTAAGTGACCGGAAGGGAGGGTAAGGCAGGGATACATATGTGCAAGGAGCTTCCAATGATATAATTATCACATTATACATCTCATGTATTATTAATCTTGTCAATAGTCAAATGCGGTTTTGAAAAACACATTAGAGCATGGTTAATAATATAGCCAGTCGATGGCTATAAGGAACTACCATGTAATCTATAGCCATCATCTATTATATGCACTCATAAAGTAGTGTGGGCTATAAGGTTGGCTATTTCCCGCAAAAAAATTATAAGGTTGGCTATTGTATTAGTACTTTTTCCATCTCCTATCCATCTCTTTCTTCATATTTATTGTACGTATTTAACTGGGAATGCGTATATAGCTAGGCTCTTGCATGAGAGCTCACTCCCCTTATTTTTACACATATCTCTCCTCCACATAGGCCCTATATAAATGGAAGGAGGGTACAACTATGAGCACTGCATACTCTAGTACAAATGTTGTCAGTACTCCACTAGTACTATTGGACAGGGAGCTTAAAAAAGTTACTATTGGAATTATTTGAGTCTTTACTTTTTAGTTTACCACAATCATCCTTGATGTACACACCTTTTGCGAGAGCCATACATGATTTGGAATTTGTTAGAATACTTTATGTGCTTCGCTTATATCTTTTGAGTTATATAGTTTTGCTCTAGTACTTCACTTATATCTTTTAGAGCACGGTGGTGGATTTGTTTTATAGAAAGTATTGATCTCTCATGCTTCACTTAGATTATTTTGAGAGTTTTAAATAGCATGGTAATTTGCTTAAAATCCTAATATGCTTGGTATACAAGATTAATAATAAAACTTTCTTATGAGTGTGTTGAATACTATGAGAAGTTTGATGCTTGATAATTGTTTTGAGATATGAAGATGGTAATAGTAAAGTTGTGCTAGTTGAGTAATTGTGAATTTGAAGAATACTTGTGTTAAAGTTTGTGATTCCCGTAGCATGCACATATGGTGAACCGTTATGTGATGAAGTCGGAGCATGATTTATTTTTTGATTTTCCTTATGAGTGGCGGTCGGGGACGAGTGATGGTCTTTCCCTACCAATCTATCCCCCTAGGAGCATGCGCGTAATACTTTGCTTTGATAACTTGTAAATTTTTGCAATAAGTATATGAGTTCTTTATGACTAATGTTGAGTCCATCGATTATACCACTTCTCTCACCCTTCCACCTTTGCTAGCCTCTCTAATACCGCGCACCTTTCGCCGGTATCATACACCCACCATATACCTTCCTCAAAACAGCCACCATACCTACCTATTATGGCATTTCCATAGCCATTCCGAGATATATTGCCATGCAACTTTCCACCGTTCCATTTATTATGACACACTCCATCATTATCATATTGCTTAGCATGATCATGTAGTTGACATCGTATTTGTGGCAAAGCCACCATTCATAATTCTTTCATACGTGTCACTCTTGATTCATTGCATATCCTGGTACAACGCCGGAGGCATTCATATAGAGTCATATCGAGTTGTAATTATTGAGTTGTAAGAAAAATAAAAGTGTGATGATCATCATTATTAGAGCATTTTCCCAGTGAGGAAAGGATGATGGAGACTATGATTCCCCCACAAGTCGGGATGAGACTCCGGACGAAAAAAAGAGGCCATAAAAAAGAGAAAAGGCCCAAATAAAAAAATGAGAGAAAAAGAGAGACGGGACAATGTTACTATCCTTTTACCACACGTGTGCTTCAAAGTAGCACCATGATATTCATGATAGAAAGTCTCCTATGTTATCACTTTCATATACTAGTGGGAATTTTTCATTATAGAACTTGGCTTGTATATTCCAATGATGGGCTTCCTCAAAATGCCCTAGGTCTTCACGAGCAAGCAAGTTGGATGCACACCCACTTAGTTTCTTTTTGAGATTTCATATACTTATAGCTCTAGTGCATCTGTTGCATGGCAATCCCTACTCACTCACATTGATATATATTGATGGGCATCTACATAGCCCGTTGATACGCCTAGTTGATGTGAGACTCTCTTCTCCCTTTTTGTCTTCTCCACAACCACCATTCTATTCCACCTATAGTATTATGTCCATGGCTCACGCTCATGTATTGCGTGAAGATTGAAAAAGTTTTGAGAATGTCAAAAGTACGAAACAATTGCTTGGCTTGTCATTGGGGTTGTGCATGATTTAAATATTTTGTGTGGTGAAGATGGAGCATAACTAGACTATATGATTTTGTAGGGATAACTTTCTTTGGCCATGTTATTCTGAGAAGACATAATTGCTTTTTTAGTATGCTTGAAGTATTATTATTTTTATGTCAATATTAAACTTTTGTCTTGAATCTCTCGGATCTGAATATTCATACCACAATTAAGAAGAATTACATTAAAATTATGCCAAGTAGCACTCCGCATCAAAAATTCTGTTTTTATCATTTACCTACTCGAGGACGAGCAGGAATTAAGCTTGGGGATGCTTGATACGTCTCCAACGTATCTATAATTTTTGATTGCTCCATGCTATATTATCTACTGTTTTGGACATTATTGGGGTTTATTTTCCTCTTTTATATTATTTTTGGGACTAACCTATTAACCGAAGGCCCAGCCCAGAATTGTTGTTTTTTGCCTGTTTTAGGGTTTCGAAGAAAAGGAATATCAAACGGAGTCCAAACGGAATGAAACCTTCGGGAACGTGATTTTCTCAACGAATAAGACCCGGGAGACTTGGAGCCTACGTCAAGACACAAAAGAGGAGCCCACGAGGTACGGAGGCACGCCTACCCCCCCCCAGGCGCGCCCTACACCCTCGTGGGCCCCCTGTTGCTCCACCGACATACTCCTTCCTCCTATATATACATACGTACCCCCAAACGATCAGATACGAAGCCAAAATGCAAATTCCACCGCCGCAACTTTCTGTATCCACGAGATCCCATCTTGGGAACTGTTCCGGAGCTCCGCCGGAGGGGGCATCGATCACGGAGGGCTTCTACATCAACACAATAGCCCCTCCGATGAAGTGTGAGTAGTTTACCTCAGATCTACGGGTCCACAGTTATTAGCTAGATGGCTTCTTCTCTCTTTTTGGATCTCAATACAATGTTATCCCCCTCTCTTGTGGAGAACTATTCGATGTAATCTTCTTTTTGCGGTGTGTTTGTTGAGACCGATGAATTGTGGGTTTATGATCAAGTCTATCTATGAACAATATTTGAATCTTCTCTGAATTCTTTTTATGTATGATTAGTTATCTTTGCAAGTCTCTTCGAATTATCAGTTTGGTTTGGCCTACTAGATTGATCTTTCTTGCAATGGGAGAAGTGCTTAGCTTTGGGTTCAATCTTGCGGTGTCCTTTCCCAGTGACAGTAGGGCCAGCAAGTCACGTATTGTGTTGTTGCCATCGAGGATAACAAGATGGGGTTTTCATCATATTGCATGAGTCTATCCCTCTACATCATGTCATCTTGCTTAAGGCGTTACTATGTTTTTAACTTAATACTCTAGATGCATGCTGGATAGCGGTCGATGAGTGGAGTAATAGTAGTAGATGCAGGCAGGAGTCAGTCTACTTGTCTCGGACGTGATGCCTATATACATGATCATACCTAGATATTCTCATAACTTTGCTCAATTCTGTCAATTGCTCAACAGTAATTTGTTCACCCACCGTAGAATACTTATGCTCTCGAGAGAAGCCACTAGTGAAACCTATGGCCCCCGGGTCTATCTTCATCATATTAATCTCCTACTACTTAGTTATTACCTTTGCTTTTTTAGTTTGCCTTTATTTTACTTTGCATCTTTATCATAAAAATACCAAAAATATTATCTTATCATATCTATCAGATCTCACTCTCATAAGTGGCCGTGTAGGGATTGACAACCCCTATTCGCATTGGTTGCGAGGATTTATTTGTTTTGTGCAGGTACGAGGGTCTCGCGCGTAGCCTCCTACTGGATTGATACCTTCGTTCTCAAAACTGAGGGAAATACTTACGCTACTTTGCTGCATCATCCCTTCCTCTTCGGGGAAAACCAGCGTAGTGCTCAAGAGGTAGCAATGTGCTACTTAAAGCGGCAATGCCCAGCTAACCTCCACACCATGGAGCTCGAGGTCGCTGCCCTTGCTCAAGTCGCCGCATAAGCGGTGGCCATGTTGGCAGCCGACGATGGGAGCACAGTCAGCCACGCGTCCTACTTGCCGTCGTCCAACGTCCGGCACTGCCGAGGTCGGGGACTCCTCCGAGGATGAGTAGGGCATGGGAGGCGGCAGGGCATGGTGTGCCAACTGGCCGGTTCGTCTCCCGTGTTCTACTTTTCCTCGCCGCAGACTGCTCCTTCACTTCACGGGTCTTGAACCCCACCCCCGTACATGTAGATCGCAGATGGAGGACGTCGGTCGCCGTCGTAGAATAGGTTTAGGATCGGGTTTCTTTTATTTTTCTTTCCTATAAAAGTTTGAAATGTAATGAAAATCTACCGTGTTTGCATTAATCTCGGCCGGTGTATATGAACTTTCACAATAATATAGTATATTGTAGGAGTACTAGCTAGATGCACGTGCGTTGCACGAAAGATCAAGATCTTGTGGGTGAAAATGATGAACGAGGGAAGGCCTTATCTGCAAATGCACATTCACGCATTTCACATCTTTCTATATCTGCGGGAACCTACGAAAGGGTTAACGTAAATTGCCTCTCTCTCTCCTCCCCTGATTTTCATGGTGGTGGGCCCCTCCCTCCCCCCAATCTACAATTAACAACTCACATATTTCACAATATGTTAATTACGTAACTGGGACTACGTAGGTGTAGCATTACTCGTCCTAAAAAACCCAACTAAGCCAACCTCCCAGCATATCGCGCGGGAAAAGACCCGGCCGCGCCATTTTAGTCAGGATTACCGGATTACTAGTAGTAGTATCGATGGATCGCGTGAAGCAACAAGTTTTTTTTGAGGGGGCGAAGCACCTAGTTTATAGGGAAAAACGCGGTACACTCGCAGCACCCCTATCACGGTCGCATTGCACCCCACACACGTTCAGTCCTGCACACGGCTCATGCAAACGGAACGCGCTTCGGCTTGCCTCTTCACTGACACGTGGGATTGCACTTGGAGAAACGGACCATGCGCCAAACTCCCCCCGCCCACCATGTGAAAATCCTCCCCCCACCCAAAAATTCCCCCAAATCCTAGATTTAACCGCCCTTCGGCCAACTAGCCAATAGTATTCCCCAAACCCCCCTCCCCTCGTCCCCCACCACTCCATTCGCTCCGCCAAAGCTGCCCTCCCTACCACACCAATACGTCGGTGCCACGGTTCGTCGAGGGGATCCATGGCGATCCTCTCGCTCCCATAGTACACTCTCGTAGACTGATATCCTCTAGCCGCGCTGCCACCGCTGGCGATGTTCTTGTGGAGGCGCACGGCAGTCAGCGCCGCCACCGCTGGCGACGTCCGTGTGGAGACGCACGGCGGTCAGCTTCTCCCACGGTAAGCGCATTCTCGACTAAGGCCCCGTGCATTACGGTGTAGCACTAAATGTTAGCTGATAGACGATGTTAATCTCACTGTTTACCGCAGTAGTTTACAGTCAATATGCTCTGCTTAAGAAGCTTCCTTGCCCTGTTCTGCACTCAATCTGCTTAGCTGAGATGGCATGCCAAGGACGATTAGTTGCTAAAATATCCTACCATATATTTATTGTGACGTAAAGGCTTTGTTGTTGTTGTATATTTATTGTGACGTAGATTGCCATGGTCTAGTATCCAATCTGTTAGGTGAAATAACTCTACGCCGCTTTATACTCGATCTTTGTTGCTGCGGTGGCCTTCGATAGTTTGATGGCGGTGTGCTCGGCCTCATTGACTCCTGAAACAGCCTGCCATAATTTAGACTCAAATTTGTTTACTGAATTAGCTTTACATATATTTCGTTACTTAGATCTACTCGTCCAAATATCTTGCCATAGCTTTAGACATCGAACTAGGTATTTTCTTCTAGACTTCATAAAAACGCATATATGTTTTCCTGTAATATCTAGTAGAAGAACTAATTTGTATGTCTAACAGATGGACAGGACTTGGATAACTTCTGCTTGAAGATTCGTCGTTGCATATGTCAAGGGGGTTGAAAACTTCATGAACTTCATCAGAGCTGAGTACGGTGGTCCGAAATCGGATGTGCTCTGCCTGTGTAGCAGTTGTATGAATTCAGTTACAAGACCCCAGTCAACTGTGCAAAATCATCTACAATTGTATGGATGTCGGTCACATATACTAGGTGGGTTCATCATGGTGAAGCTGTGAACGTCAATGTTATTGACTACGTGGAAGCAGAAGATCACCATCTTGATCTGCCTGATGCTCAGGTGGAAGAGGAGGAGGAGGAGGTGGTGGTGGAGCCAGTGAGTTTGACCAACATTGAAACAATGCTATGAAATGCTCGTGCATTCCGTGGACTTTCACGTGCAGAAGAAAAACGCGGGGCCCGCATGTTGGAACAATGCAACGTGCTATCACCCCAGGAAATAAGTTGTCAGTATTCTCAACTATGGTCACCTTTCTTTAGGTGAAGACATCTAAGCGGATGACCAACAAATCATTCGATGCAATGTTGGCTGCTTTCCGCAAAGCTTTCCCAGATGTGTTTGAGCTGCCACACACCTACAGTAAAATGAAGAATTTCCTTCGTGCAGTTGGAATTGGATATGATATGATCCATGTTTGTAAGAATAATTGTGTTCTGTTCCGGAAGAATTATGCCAACTTAAGTGAATGTCCGAAATGCAAATCATCAAGATGGAAAGATGGCGATGTTGTGAATAGGATTACTCATAATGTTCTAAGACATTTTCCAATTGCACCAAGATTGCAGAGGTTGTTTCATGATGCTGAAACAAGAGAGGATGTACTGTGGCATTCTAGGAACCAGGAGTACAAAGATCAGAATGTAATGAGCCATCCATCACATGGTAGTGAGTGGAAAAGCTTCAATCAGAAGCACGAAAAGTTTGCTGCTGAACCGAGAAACATTAGACTTGGCTTAGCTTCAGATGGATTTAACCCATTTGGCCACCAGAGCGCCACATATAGCATGTGGCCAGTGCTTGTTATCCCTTACAACATGCCTCCAAATGTCTGCACCAAAGAATCAAACTACATGATGGCCTTGCTCATCCCAGGTACAAAAAGTCCTGTAAAGGATTTTGATTTGTTCATGGAGCCTCTTGTGGAGGAACTTCAACAGCTATGGAGGGGTGTTCTCACTGGAGACCTATATAGCAGCCCACCAGCTGATTTCTTTCTGCGTGCTGTTATAATTTGGTGCATCCATGATTATTCGGCTTTGGGCACTATGTCAGGGCAAACGACACATGGTTACAATGCATGTGTTCGCTGTGACACATGATGTCTACTACACAACCTTCTTCTTGTAGACATTGTTGGGCCTCCAAGTGCAGAGGTTTGTAGGACAGTAGCAAATTTCCCTCAAGTGGATGACCTAAGGTTTATTGATCCGTAGGAGGCGTAGGATGAAGATGGTCTCTCTCAAGCAACCCTGCAACCAAATAACAAAGAGTCTCTTGTGTCTGAACACACCCAATACAATGGTAAATTGTATAGGTGCACTAGTTCGGTGAAGAGATGGTGATACAGGTGGTATATGGATAGTAGATAATAGTTTTTGTAATCTGAAAATATAAAAATAGCAAGGTAACTAATGATAAAAGTGAGCGTAAACGGTCTTGCAATGCTAGGAAACAAGGCCTAGGGTTGATACTTTCGCTAGTGTAAGTTCCCTCAACAATAATATCATAATTGGATCACATAACTATCCCTCAACATGCAAAAAAGAGTCACTCCAAAGTCACTAATAGCGGAGAACGAACGAAGAGATTATGGTAGGGTACGAAACCATCTCAAAGTTATTCTTTCCAATCAATCCGTTGGGCTATTCCAATAAATGTCACAAACAGCCCTAGAGTTCGTACTAGAATAACACCTTAAGATACAAATCAACCAAAACCCTAATGTCACCTAGATACTCCAATGTCACCTCAAGTATCCGTGGGTATGATTATATGATATGCATCACACAATCTCAAATTTATCTATTCAACCAACACATAGAACCTCAAAGAGTGCCCCAAAGTTCCTACCAGAGAATCACGACGAAAACGTGTGCCAACCCCTATGCATAGGTTCATGGGTGGAACCCGCAAGTTGATCACCAAAACATACATCAAGTGAATCACATGATATCCCATTGTCACCACAGATACCCACGGCAAGACATACATCAAGTGTTCTCAAATCTTTAAAGACTCAATCCGATAAGATAACTCCAAAGGGGAAACTCAATTCATTACAAGAGAGTAGAGGGAGGGGAAGAAACATCATAGGATCCAAATATAATAGAAAAGCTTGCGATACATCAAGATCATATCATCTCAAGAACACGAGAGAGAGAGAGAGATCAAACACATAGCTACTGGTACATACCCTCAGCCCCGAGGGAGAACTACTCCCTCCTCGTCATGGAGAGCACCGAGATGATGAAGATGGCCACCGGAGAAGGATTGCCCCCTCCGGCAGGGTGCCGGAACGGGTCTAGATTGGTTTTTGGTGGCTACGGAGGCTTCTAGCAGCGGAACTCCTGATCTATTGTGCGTTCTGGAAGTTTTAGGTTAAGTAGGTATATATCGGTGCAGGGGGTACGTCGGAGGAGCTACGGGTACCCCACGAGGCAGGGGCGCCCTAGGGGGGTGCCCCCCACCCTCGTGAGCACCTCCCGTATCTCCTGACGTGGAGTCCAAGTCTATCCAGTGGCTTTCATTCCAAAAATAACTTCTCCAGTTGATTTCGTTCCATTTCGACTCTATTTGATATTCCTTTTCTTCGAAACACTGAAATAGGCATAAAATAGCAAATCTGGGTTGGGCCTCCGGTTAATAGGTTAGTCCCAAAAAATAATATAAAAGTGGGAAATAAAGCCCAATATTTCCCAAAACAGTAGATAATATAGCATGGAGCAATCAAAAATTATAGATACGTTGGAGACGTATCAAGCATCCCCAAGCTTAATTGCTGATCGTCCTCGAGTAGGTAAATGATAAAAAGATAATTTTTGATGTGGAATGCTAGTTGGCATAATTTCAATGTAATTCTTCTTACTTGTGATATGAATATTCAGATCCATAAGATTCAAGACAAAAGTTTAATATTGACATAAAAACAATAATACTTCAAGCATACTAACTAAGCAATCATGTCTTCTCAAAATAACATGCCTAAAGAAAGCTATCCCTACAAAATCATATAATCTGGCTATGCTCCATCTTCACCACACATAGTATTTAAATCATGCACAACCCCGATGACAAGCCAAGCAATTGTTTCATACTTTTGATGTTCTCAAACTTTTTCAATCTTCACGCAATACATGAGCGTGTGCCATGGATATATCACTATAGGTGGAATAGAGTAGTGGTTGTGGAGAAGAAAAAAAGGAGAAGATGGTCTCACATCAACTAGGCGTACCAACGGGCTATGGAGATGCCCATCAATAGATATCAATGTGAGTGAGTAGGGATTGCCATGCAACAGATGCACTAGAGCTATAAATGTATGAAAGCTCAACAAAAGAAACTAGTGGGTGTGCATCCTACTCGCTTGCTCACGAAGACCTAGGGCATTTTGAGGAAGCCCATCATTGGAATATACAAGCCAAGTTCTATACTGAAAGATTCCCACTAGTATATGAAAGTGACAGAACAAGGGACTCTCTATCATAAAGATCATGGTGCTACTTTGAAGCACAAGTGTGGTAAAAGGATAGTAGCATAGTCCCTTTTATTTATTTATTTTATTTGGCCTTTCCCTTTTTTTATTTGGCCTTTATTTTTTTATTTTGCCTTTATTTTTTATTTGGCCTTTCTCTTTTTTTGGGACAATGCTCTATTGAATGATGATCATCACACTTTTATTTACTTACAACTCAAGAATTACAACTCGATACTTAGAACAAGATATGACTCTATATGAATGCCTCCGGCGGTGTACCGGGATGTGCAATGATGCATGAGTGACATGTATGAAAGAATTATGAATGGTGGCTTTGCCACAAATACGATGTCAACTACATGATCATGCAAAGCAATATGACAATGATGAAGCGTGTCATAATAACCGGAAGAGTGGAAAGTTGCATGGAAATATATCTCGGAATGGCTAGGGAAATGCCATAATAGGTAGGTATGGTGGCTGTTTTGAGGAAGGTATATGGTGGGTTTATGGTACTGGCGAAAGTTACGCGGTACTAGAGAGGCTAGCAATGGTGGAAGGGTGATAGTGCGTATAATCCATGGACTCAACATTAGTCATAAAGAACTCACATACTTATTGCAAAAATCTAGAAGTTATCAAAGCAAAGTATTACGCGCATGCTCCTAGGGGATAGATTGGTAGGAAAAGACCATCGCTCGTCCCCGACTGCCACTCATAAGGAAGACAATCAATAAATAAATCATGCTCCGACTTCATCACATAATGGTTCACCATACGTGCATGCTACGGGAATCACAAACTTCAACACAAGTATCTCTCAAATTCACAACTACTCAACTATGACTCTAATATCACCATCTCCATATCTCAAAACAATTATCAAGTATCAAACTTCTCATAGTATTCAACACACTCATAAGAGAATTTTATTATTCTTGAATACTTAGCATATTAGGATTTTAAGCAAATTACCATGATATTTAAGACTCTCAAAATAATCTAAGTGAAGCATGAGAGTTCATCTATTTCTTCGAAATAAAATTACCACCATGATCGAAAAGATATAAGTGAAGCACTAGAGAAAACGACAAACTACTCCGAAAGATATAAGTGAAGATCAATGAGTAGTCGAATAATTATGCAACTATGTGAAGACTATCTAACATTTAAGAATTTCAGATCTTGATACTTTATTCAAACAGCAAGCAAAGCAAAATAAAATGACATTCTAAGAATGGCAAACATCGTGTGAAGAAGCAAAAACTTAGGATCAACCGAAACTAACCGATAATTGTTGAAGAAGAAAGGTGGGATGCCAACTGGGGCATCCCCAAGCTTAGATGCTTGAGACTTCTTGAAATATTATCTTGGGGTTCCTTGGGCATCCCCAAGCTTGAGCTTTTGTGTCTCCTTAATTCCTCTCATATCACGGGCTCCCTAAATCTCAAAAGCTTCATCCACACAAAACTCAACAAGGACTCGTGAGATAAGTTAGTATAAACCATTGCAAAAACCTTATCATACTCTACTGTAGAAAATCACGAAAATTATTATTCAACATTTCATACTAAATGCCTCTGCACATTTAATAGTCCTATCCTCAAACAGAATCATTAAAGAAGCAAACATATGCAGACAATGCAAACATAACAGCAATCTGCCTAAACAGGATAGTCTGTAAAGAATGCAGCAACATCCATACTTCCCTAGCTCCAAAAATTATGAAAGAAAATTCCCACTGTAGTAAATTTATCAGAGATCAATATGCAAAAGGTTTCAACATTTTATCACATTCTGACTTTTCTAGGGAATTATTGCAACAGCGGTAAACTTTCTGTTTTCAAACAGCAACATGTGGACTTCTGAAATAGGCATAGTAAAGGCTATCAATGCAACTTTTATTGAAATAAAAGATGAAAAACATTGTTCTAAATAACAGAAAGCAAATCCTAACAAAATAAAGTGATGCTCCAAGCAAAACACATATCATGTGGTAAATAAAAATATAGCTCCAAGTAAAGTTACCGATGAACGAAGACGAAAGAGGGGATGCCTTCCGGGGCATCCCCAAGATTAGGCTCTTGGATATCCTTTAATATTACCTTGGGGTGCCTTGGGAATACCCAAGCTTAGGCTCTTGCCACTCCTTATTCCATAGTCCATCGAATCCATGCCCAAAACTTGAAAACTTCACAACACAAAACTTAACAGAAAACTCGTAAGCTATGTTAGTATAAGAAAAATAAATCACCACTTTAAGGTACTGTAATGAAATCATCCTTCATTTATATTGGTGTTAAAACTACTGTTTTCCAACTTCTCTATGGTTTATAAACTTTTTTACTAGCCATAGATTCATCAAAATAAGCAAACAACACAATGAAAACAGAATCTGTCAAAAACAGAACAGTCTGTAGTAATATGTATCAAACGTATACTTATGGAACTCATAAAATTCTCAAATAAATATCTGGACCTGAGGAATTTATCTATTAATCATCTTAAAAAAGAATTAACTAAATATCACTCTCCAAATAAAAATGGCAGCAATTCTCGTGAGCGCTAAAGTTTCTGTTTTTTACAGCATGATCAACAAGACTTTCCCCAAGTCTTCCCAAAGGTTCTACTTGGCACAAACACTAACTAAAAGCATAAAACCACATATAAACAGAGGCTAGATGAATTATTTATTACTAAACAGGAACAAAAAGCAAGGGACAAAAATAAAATTGGGTTGCCTCCCAACAAGCACTATCGTTTAACGCCCCTAGCTAGGCATGATGATTTCAATGATGCTCACATAAAGGATAAGAATTGAAACATAAACAGAGCATCATGAAGAATATGACTAGCACATTTAAGTCTAACATGCTTCCTGTGCATGGGGATTTTGTGAGCAAATAATTTATGGGAACAAGAATCAACTTGCATAGGAAGGTAAAACAAGCATAACTTTAAAACCTTAAGCACATAGAGAGGAAACTTGATATTATTGCAACTCCTACAAGCATATATTCCTCCCTCATAATAATTTTCAGTATCATCATGAGTGAATTCAACAATATAACCAGCACCTAAAGCATTCTTTTCATGATTTACAAGCATAGAAAATTTACTACTCTCCACACAAGCAAAATTCTTCTCATGAATAATAGTGGGAGCAAACTCAACAAAATAACTATCATGTGATTGAAAATTAAGATCAAGCTGAAAAGTTTAATGGTTATTATTGTTCTTTAAAGCATATGTGTCATCACAATAATCATCATAGATAGGAGGCATGCTTTCATCATAATAAATTTGATCATCAAAACTTGGCGAACAAAAAATATCATCTTCATCAAACATAGCTTCCCCAAGCTTGTGGCTTTGCATATCATTAGCATCATGGATATTCAAGGAATTCATACTAACAACATTGCAATCATGCTCATCATTCAAATATTTAGTGCCAAACAATTTATAGATTTCTTCTTCTAGCACTTGAGCACAATTATCCTTTCCATCATACACACGGAAGATATTAAAAAGGAGAAGCGTATGAGACAAACTCAATTCCATTTTTTATAGTTTTATTTTATAAACTAAACTAGTGATAAAACAAGAAACTGAAAGACTCGATTGCAAGATCTAAAGATATAACTTCAAGCACTCACCTCCCCCGCAACGGCGCCAGAAAAGAGCTTGATGTCTACTACACAACCTTCTTCTTGTAGACGTTGTTGGGCCTCCAAGTGCAGAGGTTTGTGGGCCAGTAGCAAATTTCCCTCAAGTGGATGACCTAAGGTTTATCAATCTGTAGGAGGCGTAGGATGAAGATGGTCTCTCTCAAGCAACCCTGCAACCAAATAACAAAGAGTCTCTTGTGTCCCCAACACACCCAATACAATTGTAAATTGTATAGGTGCACTGGTTCGGCGAAGAGATGGTGATACAAGTGGTATATGGATAGTAGATAATAGTTTTTGTAATCTGAAATATAAAAACAGCAAGGTAACTAATGATAAAAGTGAGCGTAAACGGTATTGCAATGCTAGGAAACAAGGCCTAGGGTTCATACTTTCGCTAGTGTAAGTTCCCTCAACAATAATATCATAATTGGATCACATAACTATCCCTCAACATGCAACAAAGAGTCACTCCAAAGTCACTAATAGCGGAGAACGAACGAAGAGATTATGGTAGGGTACGAAACCACCTCAAAGTTATTCATTCCAATCAATCCATTGGACTATTCCTATAAGTGTCAAAAACAGCCCTACAGTTGGTACTAGAATAACACCTTAAGATACAAATCAACCAAAACCCTAATATCACCTAGATACTCCAATGTCACCTCAATTATCCGTGGGTATGATTATACGATATGCATCACACAATCTCAAATTCATCTATTCAACCAACACATAGAACCTCAAAGAGTGCCCCAAAGTTCCTACCGGAGAATCACGACGAAAACGTGTGCCAACCCCTATGCATAGGTTCATGGGCGGAACCCGCAAGTTGATCACCAAAACATACATCAAGTGAATCACGTGATATCCCATTGTCACCACAGATACCCACGGCAAGACATACATCAAGTGTTCTCAAATTTTTAAAGACTCAATCCGATAAGATAACTCCAAAGGGGAAACTCAATTCATTACAAGAGAGTAGAGGGGGGGAAAGAAACATCATAGGATCCAAATATAATAGCAAAGCTCGCGATACATCAAGATCGTATCATCTCAAGAACACGCGAGAGAGAGATCAAACACATAGATACTGGTACATACCCTCAGCCTCGAGGGGGAACTAGTCCCTCCTCGTCATGGAGAGCACCGGGATGATGAAGATGGCCACCGGAGAAGAATTGCCCCCTCCAGCAGGGTGCCAGAACGGGTCTAGATTGGTTTTTGGTAGCTACAGAGGCTTCTGGCGGCGGAACTCCTGATCTATTGTGCGTTCTGGAAGTTTTAGGTTACGTATGTATATATGGGTGCAGGGGGTACGTCGGAGGAGCTATGGGGGCCCCACGAGGTAGGGGGCGCGCCCTAGGGGGGGCGCCCCCCACCCTCGTGAGCACCTCCTGTATCTCCTGACGTGGAGTCCAAGTCTATCCAGTGGCTTTCGTTCCAAAAATAACTTCTCCAGTTGATTCCGTTCCGTTTCGACTCCGTTTGATATTCCTTTTCTTCGAAACACTGAAATAGGGATAAAACAGCAAATCTGGGCTGGGCTTCCAGTTAATAGGTTAGTCCCAAAAAATAATATAAAAGTGGGAAATAAAGCCCAATATTGCCCAAAATAGTAGATAATATAGCATGGAGCAATCAAAAATTATAGATACATTGGAGACGTATCAACAGGAATCCGCTGTCATACGCAATACTTAGCCAGATCTGTTACATTGGACACCGCCGTTTCCTTGCCAAGGACAAGCCGCATCCTAGAAAATACCGAAGACATGTGTTCAATGCAAAGCATGAAAACCATGATGTGCCAAAGAGGCTCAGCGCCAATGAGTTGCAAGTGGAATTATAGAAGGTCTGGCATATTACACCAGGAAACCATCCTGATAATGGTAGCGTGAAAAGGAAGCGTGGTAGGGTAGAAGAGAGATTATTGTCTACCCACAGGTCCACTTTGTGGGAATTGGAGTATTGGAAAGATTTGGATCTGTGGCATAATCTTGATGTGATGCACATCGAGAAAAATATATGTGACAACGTTAGCGGCACACTTCTTAAAATTGAAGGCAAGACGAAAGATACCTTAAAATCTAGGATTGATTTGACACACCTGGGTATCAGACAGGATTTGCAGGTGCAAGATGAATGTAAACCACGGGATATGGCACCAGATGTGTATGACTTGGACAAGGTAAAAAGAAAAGAATTCTGCGAGGTCCTGTCACGTGTGAGATTCCCACATGGATTTGCTTCCAACCCTGAAAGGAGAGTCAGTCTAGATGGAAACAAGGTACAAGGGTTGAAAAGTCATGACTGCCACGTCCTACTTCAAAGGGTTTTACCTGTTATCCTTAGAGGATTGGGCCGCCCTGACTTATACAAAGCAGTTGCAGAGTTGGGACAATTCTTCAGGGAACTCTGCACTAGAAATATCGGGATAGATGCTTTGGAGCATCTTAGAGACAAGATACCAACTATCCTATGCGACCTTGAGAAGATATATCCTCCAGCCTTCTTTGATGTAATGGTACATTTGGCTGCTCATCTACCTGATGAGGCACTACTTAGAGGTCCAGTACAGTATGGCTGGATATACCCTATTGAAAGGCGGCTAGGCACTTTCAAGGGCCATGTTAGGAACAAAGCTAGACCCAAGGGTTCCATTGCAGAGGCCTACATTGCTACAGAAGTGTTGACATTCTGCTCAAAATACATTGAAACAGCTGATCAGCTTAGCAAAGAGGTGGATGAAGACAATCCCGGGCTCAATGTTTTCGATTATTCTGTTCGAGTTACAGGGAAGAGTCGACAAGAGGACAAACCTAAAGATTTGGACAAAATGGTTTGGTATGTGTTGAATAACTGTCTTGAGATACTACCTTGTATCAAGTAAGTGCTAATTACTGCAGCTTATACATCATAATCTACTAAACTTGCAGCACATTCTCATATATTTAGATGTTTGACGCGATCACTATGTTGTGCAGCATCTACAAAAAGGAGTTACTGCCGCAAAATCCAAGAAACGTTGACAAACTGGTTATGGTAGGATTTGCGAAATGGTTCAAGAGCCATGTAAGCTTTTGAATTGCACTGTCAGTTTTTTAATATATTGAGTACATAAGATGATCAACTTGTCTATTTCCTAACCATAGGTTAAGAAGATGCGGGAGGATGGGCTGGCAATTGATGATGCCCTTTACTCACTAGCAATGGGTCCTGATACTTGGGTAAGACATTATGAATCTTCCGTTGTTGGAGATGTGCGCTACAACACCCTAGCACGAGACGAAGGCAGGAAGACACAAAACAGTGCCATCATGAGCACGGATATGTATGACAAAGAGACAACTAAAATGTATGCTAACGTAACAGACATTGTTCAGTTGTTGTATATCTCCAGTTTTCGAGGATCATTGGTGTGTGGAACTGTTGTGTTGTCGTTGGTATAACCTATTTTCCAGGATCGCAAAACCCAGAGCTCATGATTATTTCAAATCCATCAATGTCAAGGTGGCGTACCAGACCAGCAAGCCTTTTATTTTGGCAAATCAAGCAACACATATATTTTTCTTGGAAGACACATTTGCACGTAGCGATGACTGGAGAGTATTGCAAAGGTTTGAGAAGAGGAATTCTTTTAATGAAGTTGCACAACAAGATGATGCTTACACTGCTCCTGATGTACAAGATAACACAAATGTTCCTAATATCTTTGAGAACCATCACATCAATGACGTCGGCGAAAAGATCGCGTGTCGTGTTGTGGACATACAAGAGTTGATCAAGAAGAAGCCAAAGTTCGAGGACATTGAGGACGAAGAAGAAGATGACACCATGCGGAATTACGATTTAGACTGATACACATGGCGAAGATTGACGCTGCTGCTGCGGATGATGATTACATTGCTTTTGTCGTATTTGCCTGTCAGAAGACGTTTTTTATCTACTATGTGAAATTGTGTTTGCTATGACAACTGAAACCTGATGAACATGTTGTTTAGTATTTTCCTGTGAGAACATCACTTGTTATGTATGCTGATTTGTGTTTGGTGATTGTATGATGACTAAAACATGATGACATTGTTGTTTAGTTGTACTCATATTTGGCCGTGAAACTTGAATTTGATGACATAGTTTGCTGTTGGACTGCAATTTGCTCGATGTCTTCGAATGACAACAAAGCTGACCCGACAGGGCCTCTACTAATTTATTTATTCATTACCAAAAGGGCCTCTGCTAATTTATTTATTTATTACCAAAAGGGCCTCTGCTAATTTATTTATTTATTAGCAAAATGGGATACCCCCTGATTTCCGTTAATAGAAATCATTAGATGTTCACAACACTACGCCCAGCCTGCTACACAGGTTTCATTCATTACTAGTTTCAGCAAAGTTCTCATGTCATAGCCACTGAATACATCATTAGTGCTATATACACTGCAAATAAAGAGACAATCATCCTACAGAGCACATTGATTTTGCCCATTATCTTCACAAGCTCTTTCATCTCCTCATTGCTGTCAAGGCCGTTCAGCAGCTGTTAATTGGCCATGATCAGAGGAACTGCATCTTTAACCTTCTGCTCTGCATCTTCCTCTTCTGTCGTTCCTTCAGTTACTCGTCCAACACCCCAACCTGCTGGTATTGGGATTCCTTGGCTAACCAAATAATCAACGTAGTTCCACTCCCCCACATCAGCAACTTCCCAGAAATACAAATCATACGAATCTTCCCTTTTCTG
Source organism: Triticum aestivum (assembly GCF_018294505.1). Classification (NCBI taxonomy): domain Eukaryota; kingdom Viridiplantae; phylum Streptophyta; class Magnoliopsida; order Poales; family Poaceae; genus Triticum; species Triticum aestivum. The sequence continues at coordinate 478,033,143 of NC_057809.1, read as the reverse complement.
CATGAATCAAATTGAAAGATCATCAACCAAACTATTAAAAAAATCAGCAACTGAAAGCAGCAGAACAACACTTAAACATATTATTACCCCATGATTTGGGCATTTGTAGAAGACTCGGCCAGGGTTGAGGATTGTGGTTGAGACGCGACGGATGACTCTGCGTGATTTGCAGTAGTGGCACCACACCAACGGCAGCGGGTTGCGATGAGCAACGGGCTGTGGTGCGCGTGCCGGCGGGGGTATGATGAGACCCACAGGTGATGGTATGAGTGGCGACTTGGTGCATATTTGGTTGTTGCCTACTAAAGAGCAAGTGGACGAGCAGCTAGCGGACATGGTTGCTGTGGCCAGAGCTTCTGATGCTAGGCAGAGTAAGTAGAGAAGAGGAGAAGCGAACATTGGACATGTCAGTTTCATTAATTGCAGAGTAGCATAGCACCATATATAGTCATAGTCTAGGTTTGGATTCGAACCAGCTATAGGAGCATGTCTCTCTTTTTTCTAAAACTCAGCAATGTCTCTTTACTAGTACACTAGCTTGTTCTGTATGCCTTCTCAAGTCTTTGATTCCTCCACCTGACATCTGGGACCACCGGAAGGGCCTCTGTATTTCATGAAAAAACGTGCCCACCGCTGACAGGTCGGACCCACCAGCTATCTTTGCACGCAAGGAAGTGCCTCCTTGTTACGCACAAAAAAATGAATACTCCCCTGCCAGCTGGAACCCAGCATCGTGGGAGGCTGACTTGTGGGCCTACCAAGTTGACGGGGACGGAGGGCTTTGTCAACTTAGTCAATATGAACGATTCTAGCTCCAGTTACCGCATCCAACGGCAGTAGTGCTTCTTCAACCTCTGGTTTTCTTGCTCCAGCCGCCCAAACCAGCATCGGTCGTGCCACGTGCTCCTGCCTCCCTTGGCCGACTGTGATGCTGCAGAGGCCTCACCGCCCCCTACTACCCCCACCGCTGGCCAGGGCATCCCTCTACTCAACCACACATCATGTTATTCTGCGGCGACGACAACCTCACAGCACAGCCGAACCAGTGAACCCTCGTACTCCTCTCTGCGTGGGCATCCACTGTCGCGTCTTCCCCGGCTCCGCGCCGTCCCCTTCCTAGGCCTCACCATTGTCCACCGCCTTTGTGCTCTCGACGCGGCGTGGTCAATGTGGTCAACAACCGACTTCCATCGGAAGATTACAGTACGTGGAGAGGCTGACAGCTGGGTCCACGGCCACAGCCTAGTTTTTTTGTGATTTGCCAAGTAAGTCGCTTTGTCAGGCCTATTGGGCTGCAAATCTTTCAAGACGAGGAGAGCTTCAGTCGGCTGGCTGAGAAAATGGCCTATTAGTAATGAGAAATGGGTTGTACATTTTTAAAACACATCAAACCGGCAATTAGTTTCAAATTTCTTTTTTTCATTTCGAGATTTTAAATTGCATTGATTTTTATGTGTGGACAATTTGTTGGATTTTATATTGATATATATTTATTTTTAAAATCAGTTTGAATGTGACTCGAAATTTCGGGATTAAAAACAGTTCGGACCGCATCGAAATATGCAAAATTTCGTATAATTTTTTAACCGTGGCCACAATATGGGTTGTAATGCTAACAAAAAGAATATGGGCTCCAAAAAAACATTAATAATTAGCAAATGGGCTTTAAATTATTAGAAAGAATGGCAAATGGGTTGTATGATGTTTTCCACAGATTTGGGGCTTTCCTAAAAAAAGGTTGACGCACAAGCAATGACTATTGGATGTCCATCCAACGGCCGTCGTGCTTCTTCAATCTCTGCTCTTATTGCTCCAGCCGCTCAAACAAGCACCGGCGGGACTGCCTGCTCTCTCCTCCCCGTAGTCGGCTGTGCTGCCGCGCAGGCTCACCGCCCCACCGTACCCCCATCGTTGGCCTAGCCATACCTCTACTCACCCACACGTGCTGTTATTCTCTGGCGATGGCAGACGAACCAGTAAACCCTCGTACAGTCGTACTCCCCTCCGCGTGGGAAACAACTGTCGAGTCCTCCCTGCCTCCATGTCGTTCCCATCCTAGGCCTCGCCGTCGTCCACCGCCTTGGTGCTCTCGGTGCGGACTGGTCAATGTGGTCAACGACCGACATGCATCTGAAGTGGACTATATGTGGAGAGGCTGACAGCTGGGTCCATGGCCGCACGCAAGGAAATGCCTCCTTATTACGCGCAAAATAATGATTCCTCCACCTGACATCTGGGACCCACCGAAAGGGCCTCTGTATTTTGCAAAAAAACTTTACCGCCGCTGACAGCTCTGACCCACCAGCTATATCTTCACACGCAAGGAAGTGCCTCCTTATTACGCATAAAAAAAATGAATAATCCCCCTGCTAGCTGGGACCCAGTATAGTGCCAGGCTGACTTGTGGGCCCACTAAGTTAACAGGGACGGAGGGCTTTGTCAACTTAGTCAATATGCATGATTCTAGCTCCAGTGACCATACGATGTCCATCCAACGGCCGTAGTGCTTCTTCAACCTCTGGTCTTCTTGCTCTAGCTGCCCAAACTAGTGCCGGTCGTACCTCGTGCTCCTGCCTCCCTTGGCCGGCTACAATGCGGAGGAGGCCTCACCGCCCCCTACTACTCCCACCGCTGGCCAGGCCATCCCACTACTCACCCACACCCCCTGTTTTTCTGCAGCGACGGCAAACTCACACCGCAGCCAACCAGTGAACCCTCATACTCCTCTACGCGTGGGCATCCATTGCTGCGTCTTCCCCGGCTCCACGTCGTCCCCATCCTAGGCCTCGTCGTCGTCCACCGCCTTGGTGCTCTCGGCACGGCGTGGTCAATGTGGTCAAGGAACGACTTCCATCGGAAGAGTACTGTACGTGGAGAGACTGACAGCTGGGTCCACGGCAGCCGCAAGGAAGTGCCTCCTTATTACGCGGAAAATAATTATTCCTCCACCTGATAGCAGGGACCCACTGGACGGGCCACCGTATTTGGCAAAAAAGTTTCCCCCCTGACTGTTGGGACCCACCGGATGAGCCACCGTATTTCACAAAAAAATGTTCCCCCCGCTGTCAGCTCGGACCCACCGGAAGTGCCTCCTTATTACGCACAAAAAAATGAATACCCCCCCTGCTAGTTGGGACCCACCTTGGTGGGTGGCTGACTTGTGGGCCTACTACATTGACGGGGATGGAGTGCTTTGTCAACTTAGTCAATATGGAAGATCCTAGCTCCAGTGACCGTACGGTGTCCATCCAACGGTTGTAGTGCTTCTTCAACCTCTGGTCTTCTTGCTCCAGCCGCCCAAAGTAGCGCCAGTCGTGTCGCATGCTCCTGCCTCCCATGGCCGGCTGTGCTGCCGCAGAGGCCTCACCACCCCCTACTATTCCCACCGTTGGCCAGGCCCTGCGGCGACGGCAGCCTCACACCGCAGCCGAAACAGTGAACCCTCGTACTCCTCTTCGCACGGGCTTCCTCATCTGCGTCTTCCCCGGCTCCGTGTCGTCCCCTTCATAGGCATCGCCGTCGTCCACCACCTTGGTGCTCTCGGCGCGACGTGGTCAACATGGTCAAGGAACGGCTTCCATCAGACGTGGACTATACGTGGAGAGGCTGACAGCTGGGTCTACGGCCGCAGCAAAATAATTATTCCTCCACCTGACAGCGGGGACCCACCGGACGGGCCACCATATTTCGCAAAAAAACATTTGCCCCTGACTGCTAGGACCCGCCAACTACATCTTCGCATGCAAGGAAGTGCGTCCAGGCAAAAAATGATTCGCCCCCTAAATGCTGGGACCCACCAGCTACATCTTCGCACGCAAGGAAGTGCCTGACAGTCGGGACCCACCTGGTCGAAGCGTACGTAGCGTTGTCATTCTGGTCGCGAACGTGTACGTACATACTGGTCGATGTAGAGGCGCGCACGTGTCGGAGTAGAGGCGTGCACGTAGCATGTACACGTACGTAAAGCGGCCAGTGTGCTAGAAAGAAAATACGGCCACATACGTACATACGGGCAGGGTCTCGAACGCCTACTCGCGCATATGTACGGCTTGGGCTCGTGTACATGGCTGGGTTGGAACGGAGAAACTGCGTCGTCGTCGTCGTGTTCATGGGGAGGCAACGGAATGCATCGTGTTCATCGGGAGGGCTTGGACGGAACAGCTGATGGGAACAAGGCCTGGTGTACCGCGGAATGGAGGAAACGGCCTTGTGTTCGACCGGCCATGGTTGAAACAGGATCCTGTTCATCGGGAGGGATCTGGTATACCGCAAAACAGAGGAAACGGATCTCCTACGGTCGAAACGGGGGTCCTGTTGATCGGGAGGGGTGTGGCGTACCGCAAAACAGAGGAAACGGACTTGTGTTGGAGCGCTACGGTCGAAACGGGGGTCCTGTTCATCGGGAGGGGTGTGGCGTACGGCAAAACGGGACTCCATGGGATACTGTTCATCTCCACCGTCGACCCCCTCCAGCCTCCACGGGCTACTGTTCATCCACCGTCTACCTCCTCCAGCCTCCCCCTGCGACTGTTCATCCATGGGCTCCTGTTCATCCAGCCTCCACCGCGCGCTACTCCACCAGCTACTGTTCAACCAGCCCTCTCCACGGGCTCCTGTTCAACCACCCCTCCACGGGCTACTGTTCATCCAGCCCTCCACCGTTTACTATTCATCCAGCCCTCCACGGGGTGGTCCTGTTCATCCTGCCCTCCACGGGGTCCTGTTCATCTAGCCCCAACCGGCTCGATCGATCGGGGTCCTGTTCATCCAGAGCCCAATGCCTCACACACACGCGTGTGCGTGTACGAGAGAAACGTGCATCGCTCGGCCCCGACCACCCACCGTAACCGGGAACACCCCGATAGAAGTGTCATAAGTATGATAGAAAAAAATTCATTCGGCCCAAAATGTCACGGATGTGTCTTTTTTTTGTAGTGTTGGCAAGGCATTGGATGATGGTGGTCCTTCCGAGCAACTGAAACGGAGGTTCTCTACAGATTCTACTTCGCCATCCTCCCAACAAGATTCGCAAGACAACGCAAGGCTAGACAGTCAACGTAGCTGTGTAGATGATGAGCACATCTCCCCTACTCCACCATCACAGGTGCTTTCTCTAACTTGGCACTATTATATGTGGTTGCATGTTGCGTATGATGTCTAGCTTGTACTCCATCCATTTCTTTTTAGTCTGCATATATGGTTTGGTCAAAGTCAAGCTTCGTAGAGTTTAACTGACTTTATACTAAAAAATATAAATATTCAAATATGAAATCAATATTATCATATGCACCATGAAACGTATGTTCATACTATATAGTTTTTTCTATTATAGATGTTCATATTATTTTTATATAAATTTGGTCAAATTTTGTGCAGTTTGACTTTGACAAAATCTTATATGCGGAGTAAAAAAGAAATGGAGGGAGTATTGCTTCTAACTTTGTTGAATTGCATCTGCTTACTTTACACATAATGCCTGTGAATATGACATATGTTCCTGTTTCTAGAACATACTATATCTAATCACACGATGTTCTTACATCAGACTACTATTCTTGCATATCCCGCATCAGTCACTTATGATAAGGCACCTTTAAGACGCCACTGTGATATTGGTTGTGTCTTGCATATGATTTCTAGCATGTACTTCTTCTAATTTTTTGAAACGCCATACAGTTTGAACTTGGCAGAGTGATATTGGTTGCATCTTTCATATTGTGTCTAGCTTGCAGTGCTTCTAATTTTATTCCTTTTTCTTATCGGTTTGACTTCAGCAAAATCATTACAGCTAAAGAAAATTAGTCCGGCAGTGGATGATGGTGGTCCTTCGGAGCAACTAAAACAGGGGGTCTCTACAGATTCTACTCCGCCATCCTCCCAACAAGATTCGCAAGACAACGCAAGGCTAGACAGTCAACGTAGCTGTGTAGATGATGAGCACATCTCCCCTACTCCACCATCACAGGTGCTTGCTCTAACTTGGCACTATTATATGTGGTTGCATGTTGCGTATGATGTCTAGCTTGTACTCCATCCATTTCTTTTTAGTCTGCATATAAGGTTTGGTCAAAGTCAAGCTTCGTAGAGTTTGACTGACTTTATACTAAAAATATAAATATTCACAATATGAAATCAATATTATCATATGCACCATGAAACGTATGTTCATACTATATAGTTTTTTCTATTATAGATGTTCATATTATTTTTATATAAATTTGGTCAAATTTTGTGTGCAGTTTGACTTTGACAAAATCTTATATGCGGAGTAAAAAAGAAATGGAGGGAGTATTGCTTCTAACTTTGTTGAATTGCATCTGCTTACTTTACACATAATGCCTGTGAATATGACATATGTTCCCGTTTCTAGAACATACTATATCTAATCACACGATGTTCTTACATCAGACTATTGTTCTTGCATATCCCGCATCAGTCACTTATGATAAGGCACCTTTAAGACGCCACCGTGATATTGGTTGTGTCTTGCATATGATTTCTAGCATGTACTTCTTCTAATTTTTTGAAACGCCATACAGTTTGAACTTGGCAGAGTGATATTGGTTGCATCTTTCATATTGTGTCTAGCTTGCAGTGCTTCTAATTTTATTCCTTTTTCTTATCGGTTTGACTTCAGCAAAATCATTACAGCTAAAGAAAATTAGTCCGGCAGTGGATGATGGTGGTCCTTCGGAGCAACTAAAATAGGGGGTCTCTACATATTCTACTCCGCCATCCTCCCAACAAGATTCGCAAGACAACACAAGGCTGGACAGTCGACGTAGTTGTGTAGATGATGAGCACATCTCCCCTACTCCACCATCACAGGTGCTTTCTCTAACTTGGCACTATTATATGTGGTTGCATGTTGCGTATGATGTCTAGCTTGTATTGCTTCTAACTTTGTTGAATTGCATCTACTTACTTTACACATAATGCCTATGAATATGACACGTCACTACAAAAAAAAAGACACATCTGTGACATTTTGGGCCGAACGAATTTTTTTTCTGTCATACATATGACACTTCTATGATAATAATTGTGACAAAACCCGGTATCATCATAGATGTGGTGGGCTCCTACTTCTATGACAAAAAATCATGACAGAAAACGGGATTTTCGTCCTGGGCGGGCCGGAGACGCGGTTGCACGACATTCTTTGGGCTGTCCATGACGGAAAAAACCATGGTAGAAGTGAGGGCGAGGAAAATTTCGGGGAGTTCCCGGTTACGGTGGGAGGTCGGGGGCCGAGCGATGCGCGTTTCTCTCGTACACGTACGCGCGCGTGTGTGAGGCGTTGGCTCTAACTGAACCCGAGCGAGGCGTTGGGCTCTAACTGAACCCGAGCGATTGCACTACTGGCTATGCGTTACTGAACCCGAGCGATTGATCGATGGTTGTTAACTGAACTCGATTGAGCGATTCCTTCGCTACTGCTGCTAACTGAAGCCGATCGATGCTGCCTCTAGGATGAACAGTGAGCGTTGTGGGGGGGTGGATAAATAGTGAGTGGTGGCGTTGGCTCTGGATGAACGGGACCCCGTGGTGTGGTGGAGGGCTGTATGAACAGTAGACGGTGGAGGGGTGCCCGTGGAGGGGTGGTTGAACAGGACACCGTGGTGTGGAAGGCTAGATGAACAGTAGACGGTGGAGGGGTGCCTGTGGAGGGGTGGTGGAACAGTAGCCGGTGGAGTAGCGCGCGGTGGAGGCTGGATGAACAGGAGCCCGTGGAGGCTGGAGGAGGTCGATGGTAGCCCGTGGAGGATGGAGGAGGTCGACGGTGGAGATGAACAGTATCCCGTGGAGTCCTGTTTTGCGGTACACCACACCCCTCCCGATGAACATGACCCTCGTTTCGCCCGTAGGTGGTCCGTTTCGTCCGTTTTGCGGTACGCCACACCCCTCCCGATGAACAGGACCCCCGTTTCCACCGTAGGAGGTCCGTTTCATCCGTTTTGCGATACGCCACACCCCTCCCGATCAACAGGACCCTCGTTTCGACCGTAGGAGGTCCGTTTCGTCCGTTTTGCGGTACGCCAGACCCCTCCCGATCAATAGGGCCCCCGTTTCGACCATAGGAGGTCCATTTCCTCCGTTTTGCGGTACACCACACCCCTCTCGATCAACAGGACCCCGTTCCAAACATAGGAGGTCTATTTCCTCCGCTGTGCAGTACGCCAGGCCTCGTTTCCATTGCCTGTTCCGTCCAAGCCCTCCCGATGAACACGACCACGCATTCCGTTCCGACCCAGCCGGTTGGCTCCCACGCGTTCCGTTGCCTCCCGATGAACACAATGCATTTCGTTGCCTCCCCATGAACACGATGCATTCCGTTGCCTCCCCATGAACACGACAACGACGTTGTTTCTCTGTTCCGACCAAGCCATGTACACGAGCCTTGGTCGTACATCTGCGCGAGTAGGCGTTCGAGACCCCGCGCGTATGTACACATACGTGGCCATATTTTCTTTCTTGCACCCTGGCTGTTGTACGTACGTGTACATGCTACATGCGCGCCTCTACTACGACACGTATGTGCCTCTACTACGTCACGTGCGCGCCTCTACATCCACCAGTATATATGTACGCATACGTTCGCGACCAGAATGACAACGCTACGTACGCTTCGACCAGGTGGGTCCCGACTGTCAGGCACTTCCTTGCGTGCGAAGATGTAGCTAGTGGGTCCCAGCAGTCAGGGGGGCGAATCGTTTTTTTGCCCGGATGCACTTCCTTGCATGCGAAGATGTAGCTGGTGGGTATCAGCAGTCAGCGGCAAACGTGTTTTTCACAAAATACGGTAGCCCGTCCGGTGGGTCCCCACTATCAGGTGGAGGAATAATTATTTTGCATGTAATAAGGAGGCACTTCCTTGATGCGGCCGTGGACCCAACTGTCAGCATCTCCATGTACAGTCCACGTCCTATGGAAGCCGTTCCTTGACCATGTTGACCACGCTGCGCCGAGAGCACCAGGGCGGTGGACGACGGCGAGGCCTAGGAAGGGGATGACGCGGAGCCGGGGAAGACGCGGCAGTGGATGCCCACGCATAGAGGAGTACGAGGGTTCACTGGTTGGTTGCGGTGTGAGGCTGCCGTCGTCGTAGAATAGCAGGGGGTGTGGGTGAGTAGAGGGATGGCCTGGCCAGCAGTGGGAGTAGTAGGGGGCTGTGAGGCCTCCGCCGCATCACAGCCGGCCACGGGACGCAGGAGCACGAGGCACGATCGCCGCTGGTTTGGGCGGCTGGAGCAAGAAAACCAGAGGTTCAAGAAGCACTATGGCTGTTGGATGGACATCATACGGTCACTGGAGCTAGAATCGTGCATATTGACTAAGTTGATAAAGCCCTCCGTCCCCGTCAACTTAGTAGGCCCACAAGTCAGCCTGCCACTATACTAGGTCCCAGCTAACAGGGGGAGTATTCATTTTTTGTGCGTAATAAGGAGGCACTTTCTTGCGTGCGAAGATATAACTGGTGGGTCCGAGCTGTCAGCGGCGGTAACATTTTTTCGCGAAATACAGAGGCCCTTTCGGTGGGTCCCTGATGTCAGGTGGAGGAATCATTATTTTGCACGTAATAAGGAGGCATTTCCTTGCGTGCAGTCGTGGACCCAGCTGTCGGCCTCTCCATGAACAGTCCACTTCATATGCATGTCGGTCGTTGACCACGTTGACCAGGCTGCGCCGAGAGCACCAGGGCGGTGGATGACGGCGAGGCCCAGGAAGGGAACGACACGGAGGAAGGGAAGACTCGACAGTTGTTTCCCACGCGGAGGGGAGTACGACTGTACGAAGGTTTACTGGTTCGTCCGCCGTCGCTGGAGAATAACAGCAGGTGTGGGTGAGTAGAGGAATGGCTAGGCCAGCGATGGGAGTACGGTGGGGCGGTGAGGCCTGCGCGGCAGCAGAGCCGGCTGCGGGGAGGAGGGAGCAGGCAGTTCCGCTGGCGCTTGTTTGAGCGGCTGGAGCAGGATGAGCAGAGATTGAAGAAGCACGACGGCCGTTGGATGGCCATCCAACAGTCACTGCTTGTGCGTCAACCTTTTTTTAGGAAAGCCTTAAATCTATGGAAAACAGCATACAACCCATCTGCCATTATTTCTAATAATTTATAGCCCATTTGCTATTAAAGTTTTTTTGGAGCCATATTCTTTTTGTTAGCATTACAGCCCATATTGTGGCCACAGTTAAAAAATTATTCAAAATTTTGCATATTTCGGTGCGGTCCGAACTGTTTTTAATCTCCAAATTTCGACTCACATTCAAACTGATTTTAAAAATAAATGTATATCAATATAAAATCCAACAAATTCGCCACGCATAAAAATTAATGTAATTTAAAATCTCTAAATGGAAAATAGATGTTTGAAACTAATTGCCGGTTTGATGTGTTTTAAAAATGTACGGCCCATTTCTCATTACTGATGGGCCATTTTCTCGGCCAGCCGAATGAAAGCTCTCCTCGTCTTGAAAGATTTGCAGCCCAACAGGCGTGACAAAGCGACTTACTTGGACAATCACAAAAAAACTGGGCTGTGGCCGTGGACCCAGCTGTCAGCCTCTCCACGTACAGTACTCTTCCGATGGATGTCATTCCATGACCATGTTGACCATGCCGAGCGGAGAGCACCACGGCGGTGGACGACGGCGAGGCCTGGGAAGGGGACGACGCGGAGCCGGGGAAGACATGACAGTGGAAGCCCACGCGGAGAGGAGTACGAGGGTTCACGGGTTCGGCTGTGGTGTGAGGCTGCCGTCGCCGCAGGGCCTGGCCAGCGGTGGGAATAGTAGGGGCGGTGAGGCCTCCGCGGTAGCACAGCCGACCATGGGAGGCAGGAGCATGCGACACAACCGGCGCTGCTTTGGGCGGCTGGAGCAAGAAGACTAGAGGTTGAAGAAGCACTACGGCCGTTGGATGGACATCATACTGTCACTGGAGCTAGAATCGTTCAAATGGACTAAGTTGACAAAGCCCTTCGTCCCCGTCAACTTACTAGGCCCACAAGTCAGCCTCCCACCAAGGTGGGTCCCAGCTAGCCGGGGGAGTATTCATTTTTTTGTGCGTAATAAGGAGGCACTTCCGGTGGGTCCGAGCTGACAGCGGGGGGAATGTTTTTTCGCGAAATACGGTGGCCCATCAGGTGGGTCCCAGCAGTCAGGGGGCAAACGTTTTTTTCGGAAAATATGGTGGCCCATCTAGTGGGTTCCTGGTGTCAGTTGGAGGAATCATTATTTTCCGCGTAATAAGCAGGCACTTACTTGCTGCGGCTGTGGACCCAGCTGAGACTCTCCACGTAGAGTATACTTCCGATGGAAGTCGTTCCATGACCACGTTGACCTCGCCGCGTTCCGTTGCATGCATGCATCCATGTGCGTGGTGCATCCCCACTGTCAGCCTCTCACGTACAGCCATCTTCCGATGACTCTCGGTTGTTGACCACGTTGACCACACCGTGTCGAGTGCACCAAGACTGGAACGACCCAAAGATGGGGAAGACGGGGCAGTGGAGTCGCAGATTGAGAGGAGTGGGAAACTTAACTGGTTTGGGTGCGCGGCAGCACAGCCGCGGTGCCGCCCACGGGAGACGGGAGCAAGAACAGAGGTTGAAGAAGGAGCATGGCTGTTGGATTAACATCCAACGGTTCAGCTGCTAGAATCATTTGTTGATTAAGTTGACAAAGCCGTGCGTACACGTACGCTTAGTAGGCCCACAAGCCAGTCACCAAATCTGACGGTCCCAGCTGTCAATGGGATGAATTATTATTTTCGCAAAATAAGGAGGCACTTCCTTCCGTGCAAAGATACAGTCGGTGGGTCGTAGCTGTCAGGTGGAGGAAACATTTTTTCAGCTTAATAAGGAGGAACTTTGCTTGCGTGCGACCATGGACCTCGTGCGTCCCAGCCATCAGGCTCTCCACGTACAGTCCTCTTCCGATGACTCTTGTTTGTTGACCAAGCCGCACCGAACACAGTGAGGCGGTGGACGACGGCGAGGCCCCGGACGGGAACGACTCGGAGATGGGAAAACGCGGCAGTGGAGTCATAGATTGAGAGGAGGAGAAGGGTTATAACTGGTTCTGTTGCGGCGTGGGGCTGTAGTCTGTGGAGAATAATAGGAGGTGTCGAGGGGTGGAGGGATAGCCTGGCCGGCGGTGGGGTAGCACTTCGCAGTGATGCGTGCTAAGCAGAGCCGCTAGCCGCCGGAGGCCGGACCAGGTGGTCCCGGCGACGCTGGAGGAAGAAGACGAGAGATTGAAGGTGCATGCTGGCCGTTGGATATAAATCCAATGGCTATGGATGACACAATCATTTGTTAACCAAGTTGACAACGCCCTGCGTAGGCTTCGACCTATTGGACCACATGTCAGCCTGCAAAAATGTGGCATATATTTAACCCATGTTTCCTAGAATGTAAAGTCCATTTGCTGGGCTGGGTGAACAAATAATTTCGCGTCAATCCGACCCATTAATATTTTCTAAGAAATCCCAGCCCATTTGCACTTCCTTGAAATACACGTATTAGGTGGGCTCGTTATATATATAATGTTATGTTAGAAGGAGCAATTAATATCAAAGAATAAACCGGAGAGGCACATTTTTTATATATATAATTAAGAAATTAGCGAGTTATTGCTCAAAATAAAAATTAGCGTGCTATTATTAAATTGGTCCTTAAAATCTTCGCAAGCTTTTGTATGCAATCACCAGGTTTTTCCTTGCATGTGAGTCAAAAACAACCAGGATTTTCCTTGCCAACTTCTATTAAACATTTACTTTTATAAGTTAATAACACGTGGGATGTTTTTATAATGTATATATAAGTCTCTATAAAATATACGATAATAGTAATAATATAAATATATATAATGCGGTTGGAAGGGAAAACATAAATTGGACACAACATTACTTTTATAAGAGACCTGCGTTTTATACCCCACAGTAGGCATACTAACAAGTTCACACACAAATACAACAGAAAAGGTAAACATTCATATCAAACTCAGGTTCACAGGACATGCTCATATTCATAGCCAACATTCACTATCAACAACTCAAAAGATTCATATATACACAAGCTCAACATATCTATGCATCCAAATGATTGATAGATCACACGACAATATTCATACATAATTCACAAAAAGATTCAGATATACACATGTTCAGTATGTTTATGCATCCAAATGATTGAGATCACAGCCAATATGATCCATGGACGAACTTTAATTACCTAGGGTATAGACTGGTAAATGTTGTTCAATCGGAGGTACTTCTTGCTTAAATTAGTTCTTGTACGAGTAAACTTTCGAGTACATAAGAGGCAACACAGACAATCTGAACTTTGCTTGTAGGTTTATCCTCAAATAGTGGCCTCGTGCCGAGGGAGGTTTGAGCAACTTGGCCACTACTTTCATCCAACTAGTTTACTGGCTCATCTTGGTCCTGTATCTCGCCAAAATTCTACATTGCAGACGAGAAAGGAGGCGGTTGAGAAAATGAACCACCCAAATTTTTTGTGGAGTTCAACTGAAATGGAGCATCCTTGGCGTGTAGACTGATTAAGTGCCAGATGAATATATGCGTCAACCAACTTGTCTCGGATCTTTAGACTCCATGCCATATAGTTCGCTACCATATGTGTCGATAACCAAAAGGCACAAGTTGGGACCAAAGACTGGACTGCGTTTTTCTGGGCTATGCACCAAGCAATATTTTTGGCGTTCACTCTCCTAATACTTGGAGTTTGACAATTGGTTGACGCCTGTTGATACTCAAATGAATATAGGCACTTCTTGTCAACATCGATGCTTGTTTGAGTGAACTTTGGAGTACATAGCAGCAGCATAAGTACCTATCCATCTGATCATTTTGTCCAGTTCTACTGAAATCACCCGATGTAATGATTTGCCTGCGAGTTCAGGCTCCAAATTACTCCTTTATGAAATCGGCAAACAGTAGCACAATACCAAATTACCAATACATATGACAGGCACAATAATCAGGATAAAGACCAATACCAACCTGTGTGAGGTAGCATATCAATGACTATTTCCTTTGACTGGAAGCCAAGATAAGCCAAGCGACTGACAGCAAAGGAAGAAAGCAAGCGGAGATTAGTGACTGACAGGAAAGGACAGAAGCTGGCGAGGCAATGAAGTACCCAAAGTTTTTGTGCAGTTCCACCAAAATCGAGCATCCCTGTTGGCACATATATTGAGAGAGTGAGATTACTGTAATAGTAGGACTAGTTGATGAAACATACACTAACAAATAGAAGCACCCTCATTATCTTAATGGCTAAAGTTAGCAACATAGTAGTCTTGCTTAAAGAGAGGTATTAGTTTATTTAATCAGTGCCAATTAGCTCAACTCAACACTCAAAGCATTGCCATTTATCATAGGTTGCAAAACTTTAACGTGCAAAGATAAAGGAGTTTCTCATGACAGTAGCATGATACAAATAGAGATGACAGCAAACTAATATGGATGAAGGCCTTAGGCCCATACCAACCTGAGAAAAAAGCTTATTCATGTAGTCCCATAAGAGGTGATAAAGCACTCACTGGAATCACACGATAGTATCTATTTTTGTGCACTTCAAATGTATGGTTGAAATCACTCTTGTTTACCAGTGCTGAGATTATATCGAAAGATTATCAAGAACTTCCAGCAGAGTTAAAGCACTGGCTGGGATACAGTTCATTGTATTGTCTTGTGTAGTTCCACTAAAATGTATGATTGGCACAACATGATCCATGTTTGCACAAGTAGGAACAAGGTGAAACCTTCATTAGCTTAGTGAGAAAGGATAGGAAGCCATTAGCATATTACTCAAACAGTAGCATCAAATTCATGATGGACAATACGCAAAACATTGCCTCATTGAACCAATGGCAATAAATTGACATGCAAAACAATAGCACTATTATGTCATGACATTAATAATATTCCCTCCCTGCTCCACCACATGATTCACCTCCATAGACAAACATACACACGTACATGATTCATCATAGGGTCCTACTAAAGATTTGTTTAACTCCAACAGGAAAATTAGGCAGTAATAAATTAGTGGTACTTAAGTACTCCTAATTAATTAAGTGAGATAGCAGAAGTGGAAGGGCTCCCTGGAGGATCGTCTCACATGTAAGGTAGTCATTGCCGGAGCCCTTGAATGGCCTCGACTGAGGCCTCTGCCTTCAGCAAGATCACCTTGGCACTGTTTATTCTTCTTCTTCTTCTTCTTCCTCTTCATGCTCTGTTTCTCTTTCTCCTCACCAGTTGGTGAAACCAAGTACATGATTGGCCTTCTAATTCACAATTGGTTTTGTCAGTGAGGGAGTACAAGTGTACTAGTAAGAAACAGCATTAAATATCATTCTTACCTAAAGGAAAGTTTTGGCGCCAATATGGATGATGAGGATTGGAACACAGATCTCCCTTTGTGCAGTTCCACCAAAATGAACCAACTGTTCCATTCTGACATTCCAGTTAAACAACACAAAAGTCACTTCATTTAAGAAGAGTTTTGTGCAGTGCACCAAAAGGTCACAACAGCAACCAGGTGAATTGGATATCCCTGTTTGCACAAAAAGACACAAAGGAAACAGTCAGAGTCTCAAACAATTATAGGAAAAAATGGCTAAACTTGTCATGGCTTATAACAGTGGCATGGCTTCATTTTTACCAGGGACATTAGATTAAGAACAGCTAAGGCTGCGTTCGGTTCACAGGTTTGGTGCAGGATTTTCGTAGGAACACAATTCCTACGGTATTCTTTCCCTTCCAACCATTCGGAACATGGGAAAGGTGAATAGTGTTTCATAGGAAAGCTGGTCTGTTAGTACATATTCCATAGGATTAGAAACATCCACGTGTTGCTCATTTTTTGAGCGGAAGCCCGAGGCAGGCGCTCGCTGCCATGCGTTAGACAGGTTGTTGCGCTATGTTGCCGGAATAAAAAATCAACCTACGTGTGGTATGTGAGGTGAGGACAAGAGTAGTCACTGTGCAGCTGAATAAACAAATAGCATCTCATACTGTCAAGCATGCTACTCTAAAAACCAAATCTGTACATTTCGTAGTCCATCTGAACACATTCTCTTGAGAGTTTCCTCCGGTTCGCTGTTCCATAGTTTTATACCTATATTCCTTTCCTATTCCTCTATTTTCATCAAGACCTATGTTTTATGCCCCTTTATTCCGAACGGAGCCTAAATATTTGGTATAAGGGCATGGGACAGTGGGTGCACCAGCAGTCCAACACCATGTACATAAACAGGGGCATAAAATGGTGGTTCATAGTTTGTTGCCCCAAGAAACAAACAACGAAGAAACATATCTGGGTTGGTCCCACTTTTGTTCACTCTAGCCACCGACTCCTATGTGTGGATAGCAAATCTAGTCCTGGTCATACCACTATGTACAGTGTTACCCCTATATTTCCCTTTTCGACCAAGAGACCGGTTGGATGACCAGTCTGTACTACTTTCACCCCCTTTCCTTCCTGTTTGTACCAAGTCCGATGTACATACTAAATTCCCCCACCCCCACTTTATTTCTTGTTTGAACCAAGTACTCCCTCCGTCCGGAATTACTTGTCATCAAAATGGATGTGTCTAGAACTAAAATACATCTAGATACATCCATTTCAATGACAAGTATTTTCGGACAGAGGGAGTACAAGATTCGACTCCATGAAGTAGCTTTACCTCTAACAATAGAAGAAGAAAATATGTGACGTTGGACCATCCGATCGAGAGGGGCTGAGAGGTAGAAAATGATGCACATGCAGCGACGTAGCGAGCTGGGGAAGTAGAGCTAAGGCGGGTTCGAATGAACATATACCTGAAGGTCGTCGGTATGTGGATAGGTGGGCGGCAAGAGGCCGGATCCGCCCACAGGAAACGATGAAGGGATCAGAGGACCTCCCGTGCCGGGGCTCAGCCAGAGATAATGGTGCGGCCGGCAGTGGGTCTCCTCCCTTGCTGTCGACGATGGCCTAAACGCTGCCCCTCCTCCCGTTCACCGGCGGAGGGGGATACGTCCGGATCTGTAACCAGTGGTGAGGATAGAAAGCCAGTGTTTCTTGAAGGGAGAAAGACAGTGTTACTACCCCTATCTTGTTTAGATCTGGAGAGGACGAGAGTGTGTGAATGGAGCAACCCTAGCAAGCAAGCGCGGAGGCTCCGGCCTATATATACGTAGTGGGGTTGTTTTCCTTTTTCACTCCATCAAAACAATCGTTTAAAATTGTGTACTACTACATGCTAGGTCGCGGTTTTTTTAGTTGTTGATTGTTTTTTGAGATAGCTACCCGCTTGTTCCAAGTGGTGTTACGGTGTGCCAAGTCGCACTTTGTATCATTCAAATCTGGTACTGCAAGTCCCTCCATTAATGAACAATCACCCCCTCGTAAAAATTGTGAACAAGCCCAGGGCTAAAATTAGCGGAAACGTGGGTTGCCCCAACATGCATTATTATTTATATTTTCTACTCCCTATGTTCCTAAATATAAGTCTTTTTTATTAGCCACACCTAAGACAAGAATTTTTTTTATTAGCGGTGAAACCTACATGTCATAGACACAAAATTGTGGCAAGATTCCCTTAGGCAAGCCAAAGTGTGTCTAACAATTTGAGAAACTCAGGTTAGGCAAGTGTGGGAAGTGTGGGAAAAATAATGTGGCAACATAAGACAAACATAGTCACAATCCAAACAGCCCCGTAAATTTTTTGTGACATGCATGAAAATTTGGTTAGTTAAATTTATAGTCAAAATTTGGCAAGGTGCATCAAATCAACAGATGCAAGTATCAAAAGGAAAGTCACGGCATGCATGCATGCATTTTACTCCCTCCGTTTCCAAATATAAGTCTTTTTGGAGATTGCAACAAGTGACTACATACGAAGCAGAATATGTCTACTCCTACATACGAAGTAGCCCATTTGAAATGTGTAAAAAGACTTATGTCGAGTGCAGTGCTTTGATGTGTCGCGTCAACTCGTACAAGACCGAGAAATTTGATTACTACAACGCCCTCTCCCTCGCGGACTGAGCTCCGGTGCCTTAACTGCACCTGCCTTTGGCTGCATGATAGGAGGGCCAACCACCTGTTGGGCCCACCTGTCATAGACGCAAAGGCAGGAGCAGTAAGTAGAAGCTTTCGCTACACGCTATCCCTCCCGCACGAGGTGGACGGACATGCAGTGGTGGATTCGATATTGTAGAAGTAGGAGTAACATCATTGTTCGTCTTCTCGAAGAGGCGAAGAGCCAGCGCAACCCGAACGTGGCAGTTGTGAATGCTCACGTGGTGCGGTTCCTTGGAGTACTAGCTAGGCTCTTGCATGAGACGAAATTGCTATTGTTTCACAATTAAACTCCATTATCCATTGGTTGATACTCATTCTGCATAGGTCCACGCGCTTAGCACCGTTTCCTCCTGGGGTCACCAATGTTTATATTAGCATTGCATGCAATGAACTAGCCATTGCAAGTCATTAAAATCATGCACACCTCTCATCTCTTATTGGTTGATATGTCAAGAAACAAGAAACAAGGTAGAAGTTAATGCACCGCGCCTAAGTGTTTTGGGACTATGTGGTTTTTGTAAGATGACTTACACACCTAGACGGGGGGAGTAGTATAGCCCTGTAAACCGGAAAGGAGTATTTGCCTTTCTAGATATTTCAACAAGTGACTAGACTATACCATGTGCACTACTCCCTCCCTTTCGGTTTATAGGGCTCAAATCTCAAATCTCATGAACCAAGGCATTTTTCGATTAGAGGAATGTATCTCGTACTTTACAAAACTACCCTAATTAAACTCATGCATTAATTACGTAGTTCTCTCGTTTTCCTCTCCGCCTTGGTTGCGGTGCACAATATTGAGCACTCCTATATGACTAGCTGCTCTATCTACATGCGGGACATTTCAAAGCATCCGGCCCGCGTGCCATCCACCAAATCACAACGAGGTGCTACAGTCGAGACTCACCTGTCACCCCGGTGTGGCCGTCATGACCCGTCATATCTCAAAACCCACACCTTTACCAGCAGTGGTAAGGTGGCCTCCAAGTTGGACTGGACGAAGCAACCATCAATTCACTGGAACGCTCGTTCAAGCCCTTTCTTCCCTTTCTTGAAGAAAACCTCACTCCAGGCTACTCACTTCTACCATTTTTCTTCTGTACCGACGAAGGAAAGGTGGGCGAATCAGTTATGCTGCTATATTTTCATTCCAAGAATCTTCTTTTGCGAAGCACCGACCAATTCTCACATCCTATTCTTTTCCCGTTTTCATTGCGATTGTGGTTTCCTTTCGATTGCTTTTTGTTTGTCAGTTCATTGATGGATCCTGGAGCACTAGGTAAAGAGTTGCCGTTGGACAACCCACTGGAGACAGCGATCTCCAGGAAGCGAGCACCGACCAACGAGTTGACCATGTTGGCGGGCCAACCGATGGAGACGAAGAACTCCAAGAAACAAGCACTGGCCAAAGAGTTGAGGACGTTGGCGGATGAACTCCTCAAAGAAAGTTGGAAGAACAGCAAGGGCCCCACCATGCCTACCCCAGGAACTCTGATTGCCACCTGTGTGAGGCTCAAGACCGAGTTTTAGGAGATAGTCGCCGTTGAGAAGCAGTATTCACCTGGCAAGGTGATGGCCCCCATCGAGGACGAGAGATGGCCCCGAGAGGGATGAGATCCCCCGGTGAGCTGCACAAGGTAAAAAATAATGGCTTATTACCATAGTTATGGTTTTTGATTATTTGCAATGTGCTTGCTAATATGTTAGGGTTGTGCAGGTGCCGGTGGACGTCCTTGATGATTCCGTCTAGGCCCGTCCTGTTGGCATCGCCCCAGAGATCGATTCCGATGCCGCTGTCCATCCTGTGGACATCACCCCAGAGATCGATTCCGATGTCGCGGTCAGTCCTGTGGACATCGCCCCAGAAATCGATTCCCATGCCGCTGTACGTGCTGTGGTCAT
This sequence comes from Triticum aestivum, assembly GCF_018294505.1. Classification (NCBI taxonomy): domain Eukaryota; kingdom Viridiplantae; phylum Streptophyta; class Magnoliopsida; order Poales; family Poaceae; genus Triticum; species Triticum aestivum. The sequence goes on along the minus strand of NC_057809.1, from coordinate 478,013,143 downwards.
TGCCCGAGAGATCGATGACAAGATATAGTTGGCCGCGCTAATCCTTCAGGGTAGTTTGGATTGCCCTATGTTTATTTACCAGAACGATGCGTGTTATTAAACCATCTTAGGGCTAGTGCACTGTTTTGTGTGGGCAGATCTTGCTACTTTTGTTTGACAGTGAATCATGCGATGAATCATGCGAACCCTCTCCGAGTTATGGAAACAGATGTATCCTCACCAGCTTTTGATGTAATATATGGCATGCTTAGATGTAAGTTTGAACTGTTTATCATATCAGCAGGGCTTGTTTGATGATTCTTGGTGTTAGTAGGCTAGCTACCGTGCGAGCTATAGTACTTGCAAAACACTCACCGAAGAGAAACGTTGGGGCTGATGAGCTCGTGGTACGCTTATACTTATCCCTCGTCGATCGACCAATAGCCCTAGCTCCTAAAATTGTAGGCTTAGCGATCGATCAGACAATAGTCGACATACATTCAGGCTTCATTTGGTTCATAGGGTAGGAAAATCGTAGCAAAAGTATAGAGAACGTGCAACACAAAATCATAGCAGTGCAGAGACATACTCCCTCCGTTCCAAAATAGATGACCTAGGCAGGCTAGTTTGGCCTAGTGGGTTTCAGTGATATGACGTGGTACAGTGTCGTCCAGTCTTCGCGTGTGGTAGCAGTATTGCGGGTATAGTAAGTTTTCTTGAAGAAGCGGAATTCAACAAAGTCATGATGGTTCCTTCGTTCGAACAACTTACAGTGGGAAAGGTTGGGCCTGCGATACGACCGGGGTAGACCAGGATAATTTTGTGCATGGCAGGTGGACTAGGATGGTCGATGTCCCACATGTCGGCGAATGAAAGTATTCTTTCCGATATAGAGGACGAGCAACGAGTATTCATTGTTTATTTTTGGTGAAAGCTATTATCTCCACTGTTATGACGGAGGAGTGTGAAACACGGCAGCCCAGTGAACTTGGCATGTCCACCACTCCCTCCTTCCTCACGTAATGCCCAAGTTACAACTTTTTCTCACTTTCTCTCTATCTATTTCCTCTCAAATGTTTTTTACCTTTCTTGTTTTAAGACACAATTGTTTTTATGCCTTTTTTAGAATTATTTTTTAATACCTAGGAGCACACGTAGAGACGGGCTCTTCCAGAGCCCACTCCTTGACTTTGTCAATGCCACTCTCTCCTCCACATAAGGAGTACTACTTGCTATGCATGCATGCGGCGGGCAGCTGGCGTGTTGAGGGGGCCAGGGCGGTGAGAGCGGGCTCCGGAAGCGGTCCGGACTCCAGCATGGCCCACCTCACATTATCACCATATATTTCTTGGAGTCCGTGCACAACGAGCAGGCGATCTCTTCTCCCTCCCCCGTTTCTCTCTTCTCAGCCAACGCCCGCCGAGTGATTAGATTTTGGCTATCGACGGTTTATTCAATTACGGTTCGACATCTCAGTGAAATTGCAAGACAACGAGTGTCCCCTCTGGTGAGCGGCGTGCGAGACGGACTGTCGGGGTTGCGACGCGTATGAGTCGTAAGTGTGCCACCTTTTCCTTTAGAACTTGCGAAGCGTAACATTTTCATGCGATCGATCGATAGAAATCCAGAACAAAATGACGAGGGCGGTGCTTTCCCGCTCCAGTGTCATCCACTTGCTCCATTTTTATGTAAGCAAGAGTTTACACTCTTACGTGGGAGGAGTGCGAAACACCATGGATCTGATTTTGATCGAGGGGTAACTGTTCCCTGCCAAATAATGGAGGATTTTTAGCGATTATAGTATGATAGTTAGGGCATCTCCAGCGCTGGCCCACAAATTTACACCGGCATCTGTCCGAGGACACTGATGGATGCCATCCGATGCTGCCCGCATACCTTTCGACAACTATATGAACTAACCGGACGAAATTTGTGCAAACAAAGCAAATTTCAAATTAACCGGATGAAATTCATTACATTTCCAAAACTTTTCCTACAAACTGGACGAAATTCATTACATATTTTGCACAAACCATACTAAAACCTACTGTAAACCTAATCTAAACGATCGCCGACGCCTGACCACCATGTCCGGCCATGAACCCGAGAAAGCCGGCCATTGCCTTTGCCTCCTCCTCATCCGCCTCGATAACCTCCTCCACCGGAGCATAAGGTTCTGAAGATTTCCGCCTCCACGTGGCCATCAAGCGGCTAATCGGCCGCCGATGTTTACCCCACCAAGCTTGGCATCGACTGAGTGGAGTAGCGGTGGCGACCTACCGTGTACTACACTTCCTCGCTGCCGGTTGCGCCCGCGCATGCGCGCCGACTTTGTGGTCGTGGCGGCGGAGGGCGGCCAGGGGGTGCCGGCGATCTCCTTCGTTTGCTCCTGCGATAGTATGTCGAAGAGAGCTTTGGAGCGTGCCCGGAGCGGAGCCGCCGATGTCCCTCGTCTGCTCCTGCGACAGTACGTCCAAGAGAGCTTCGGAGCGCCAGGAGGCCATGGTTGAAGTGGTGCCGACAGAAGGAAGGGACCGGAGGGGAATAAGTGTGGGTCTTTGGCTATGGCTGGGAGTTGGGGCTCAAGTTAATATAGCGGGAAAATGGCAATGAGCCGCGTAAGATGGATGGACAACTGGCGCCGAAGTAGGTTCATCGGGCGTGAATGCGGATGCTGCTTCAGTGACTTAACTGCAGATGTGTTTGGGTTACTAACATGTGGGCCCAACGGGCATCTGACCCGCATGTCAGTGACACACCAATTGCACCTGCAGTTAAGTCCGGTGAATGCGGCATTGACACTTTGGAGAGACGGTGACCGTTTCTGGTGGGGAGCGCGCACTAGAGATGGAAGGGGGTTTCAGTGTGCAGTGGCACTAGGATCGGTCGCTCATGATAGTACATACTCCATACCATACTACCATAGTACCCTCTCTAGCTTAGGCTGTTTTATAGATTGTCATTGTGATGGACGATATACATGAGTAAGGCGGTCCGAGTATGACCGTTGGTGTTGAGCCAGGTGAATACATGCTCGGCGTTCGCGTAGGCCTCCATCAAACGTCTAAACAGTAATGTCAGGCACCGCCGGGGCGCGCAGGTGATGGGCTCGTCGTTTGCGTTGCGCCATGAGCAGGACTTTGATTTAGAGGGCGACGTGCATGCATTAGCATGCTTTAACAGCATGAGCGTGAGTGTCTGACACGAAGTATTTCATTTTCATTTGGCTGACGAGGGTGCGTTGCAGCGACGAGTCCGTGGTTTGATTCCCCACATACGCATAATTTAGGTTTTTACAGTATTTCTTTATCCATTGACAGGTAGGCCCGCGTAGATAGATAAAGAACACAAGTTGCTGAGGCGCATGCGGACTGTTTGACAGGTCAACCAGAAAAATATGGAGCTATACGATGAGCCAGTGACCGTATAATCACCATATCTCGTATACAGTTATCAAAGTGAGCTATCAAGACAAGTTCGATGACCGCCAATGCATTTTACTCGATAATAAATGACCAGGATTGAAGGGGGATCCAAATTTGCTTCGTCTTCTGTCCTTTAGCTCTTGACAAACCAATGCACTATACGGTTGTCCGGCCACTCCACCCCAGAGCTCTCACCAAGTGTCGTTCATGCCACCGCGCCGCACACTAACCGGTAAGGCAGCGATGGCATCCCGCCGCGCCGAGTTCCTCGCCGCCCACGATCGCACACAAAATGGTAGGGAAGCGATGGCATCTCGCCGTGCCGAGTTCATCGCCGCTCGCGACCTCACAACTATGTGGGAGGAATTTGAAGATGCCAAGGCCGAATGGGCGGTAGAGCAAGAGGCGGCCAAAGCAGCACAGAGGGAGCGGAAAAGTCAAAAAGCACTCAAGAAAAAGAGAGGCCCGCCGCCGCAAGAAAGAAAAGGAAGCACGCGCTGCTGCGGAGAGGTCGGTGGAGATCCAAGCACGGTGGGGTGTCGCCGACAAAGCCGGGAAGGAGAATGACGGCGTCTGGCCAGCATGTGAGAAGTAGTAGTAGTAGTAGTAGTAGTAGTAGTAGTAGTAGTAGTAGTAGTAGTAGTAGTAGTAGTAGTAGTAGTTAGTGTGTGTGTTTGTGTCTGAGTATGAGCATGTACCAATACTACTAGTTACTACTGTAGTTTTTAGAGCAAATTACCAGTACATTAGCCTAGACTAAATGGAAAAATTCCTATCCTAGGCATCAAATGGCATCTCTTTCTCTATAGGAATTGAGATGCATGTCATCTCACCTCCTATGATTTTCATATTCCTATCCTATGAACGAAAGGAGGCCTCTGTTGGAGTAACTACTGTAGCTAGCAGTACTGCTGGTACAGTAGTTTTCTTCAAGAAGCGGAATTCAACGAAGTCATGATGGTTCCTTCGTCCGAGCAACTTCAAAGTGGGAAGTGGGCCTGTGATTTGACGGCTCATTAGTCATTGTTACTGCGGTGCGACGACCTGGGTGAGTCTCCCTTGGAGTTCGGCGTGCATGGCAAGTGGACCAGGCTGGTCGACGTCCCACATGTTGGCGAACAGAAGTATTCTTTCCAATATCGAGGAGCAAGGAAACTGCGCGGTATAGTATCACTGCTGATTGGTTCGCAAAAAAATAGTATCACTGCCGATTTATAATTATTTTTTTATTTCTGATGAATGCCAGCGTTTCAACTCTTATGACGAAGGGTGCCAAACACGGCACGTGCTGGATGTCCCACACGTCAGTGAAAGGAGTGGGACATGAACAGCGAGGTAGAGCCCAGCGTAAAAAAATAGCATGGTAGAGCGTCTCCACTTCTTCCACTTCTGGGTCGGAGACCACACGTAGTAGTACTTAGTGGTATGAATGATACAAAGTGCAACATGGAGAGAAAGACACGTCTAGTTGGAAGGTCTCGTGGCATACACGTAAACAAAATAAAAGTTAATATGTGCCTCCAACTAATATAGTAGTGATAGAGTACTTAGGCACGTACTCCATAACATCACCATGCATTGCACGTACAACATTTAGTGGTAGTACGTAGTAAGAGACAAATGCCGCCCAAGAGTTCCCTTCTCGACCTACTTTTGAGTGTTTGGTAGATTGTATGGAGGGTGCATGAGTCCACACTAGTTTAGCACAAATACACTAGAAGCATGCATGAAGAGAGCATGCATGAAGAGGGGTGTTGAGTTGAGCATGCATGAAGAGGGAACAACTATGCTGAGACGAGAACGCAACCAAACACACCCTATATGCCACGCATGTTCATACCATTTGTGCCTTTCTACTTCACTTACTGCGCTACATTACTCAGGTTCGTACGTCCACTCCTGGGTACATGTCTGTCTCGTAGTTCCAGTCCCACGTGTTCTTCATATAGATGGAACGATCCTTGCATAACACGTGCACCTTGATGCTAGATGTCTCGCGTGTTGGGAAAAGGATGAACAAAGCTCATGTAAAAAAATAGAGTGGAAGAACATAGATTCCGGACAACCGAGAAGGAGCAAGGAACCTCGTGGTGGAGGGTCTGCACTCATAATATTTAATATTATTCAGCGATATAAAATTAACCAATCATCTCCACAGTGGACTGGAAGAGTACGAAACACGGCAGCCCAGTGTAGTTACATCATACTAGTACATGGCTAACCCACGCTATCACCATATTTCTTGGCTTCCGTGGACACCTATCTCTAGTAATCCAGCAGCCTGTATCGCTTCTCCCTCCTCGTCTCTATCAAAGTGCGGCGGGCTGGCGTTTATGCCGTATATTGAGGTCGGTTAACTATCACATGTTAGTGACATGCCAAGAGCATTCTAAAAAAATTCCATTCACGTTCCGTTTTCAAAAAGAAAAAAAATCCTTTCACGCACGAATTTGCCTGTATGCTTTGAGCAACTTGCATGTCCTATACTGATCCTGTTTGATACTCTAACTTAGCTAGAGGTTAGACTAACTCATGACAAACCCTGAACTAACTATAGCCAAAGAGGTGTTTGGGTGATAGGGTTAGATTGACAATAAATGCACTTCATGGAGAGAGAAAAGTGATTTTTCAGTGGTCCCAATGAGAACTGTCTCCAGTTAGCACCTCTTGGGTGGGATAGTTTTTTTTTGGTGGGTTCAGTGCAACTTGCTCCAATTTAAACCCTCATGCTTGGATACTTTAGGGCTATTTGAGCCCCAACTAGCTCAAACTAACTCTAACCCATGGATCCAAACAGGGCCTATGGCCAGTCTCGACGCGGAACAATCGCGTGCACTGGGAAGCGGCGCTCTCTCGACCGTCGCACCACTTCAAAGCCGGCGCCAGTGAGAGGTCGCCTCTGCTCTGGCCGGGTATTAATGTGGCACTGACGCTCCAGGGCGACGCTGACCGTTTCACACGGGAAGCGCGCGCTGGCAAGGGAGTATAGGTTTTGAACCGTTTCAGGTGTAGTATTGTAGTTTGCAAAACTACTCAATTATTGCACTCAATTTCCTAAGAAATTGTGGTAAAAACGTTACTCCACAGCCCGCTTCCCTTCTCCTTCCTCTTCCACCGCCGCGCACGTCCGCGGGAAGCGACCGGTCAACCCTTATATAGGAGTGCTAGCACAAATAGATGCATGCATGACCACTAAAATTTCCATATTAAAGCGCCGCTCCGGCGGGAGTATGGCATATGTTGTTACCTTCAGCCGGCCCATGGCTACCGGGCGACAGTGACAAGAGAAGAGGCAGCGGGAGGGGAATGAATGCAGCTACTATTTGGGTTTGCCTTCCGGCTTAAATAAATGCGCAGCATCACGTGTACCCGCGGGTGCACAAATTGTAACATACGTGTCTGCTTAAGTGGGCGTCACGTAACTGGTGTGTGTGTGAGAGAGATTCTGAGAGACAGAGTGCGTGTGTGCGACTCTACTCTTCGGACATGTACTCAACCTTTTGCATCGGGATATAAGTATAATGGTATTTCCTTTAGCTAGTGATTTACGTGGCCATGTTAACGTGGTTGTGTAAAAAAATGTCACTTCCTGCTCGTGATTTGCGTTATATAATTACAAGCAAGATTCTCGTGCATTGCACGGAACATCAATATGCATTGTTTACAAAACACCTGTTGTGATTAACCCATGCAGGAGTAATCCCATGTGTAAAAACTAATGATATTGTAGTGACCCGACCTCAAAGGTCAAGTCTCTGTGCTTCAGTGTCATCCCTGGATCGGTAATGCTGACACACACAGTACTCGAGGATTTATAGCAGAGTAGCAATCACACACTTATTACATTGATGTCTCCAAAGAGAACTTATTGCAATAATATGGCTTAAGGCCATCTAATATGATAACAGCGGAAGGCTTGGAAGATAAAGTGAGTCCATCAACTCCAACGGCATAACTGAGCTGCACGGCAACGACCTAACGAACCTTACTCCTCATCTAAAAAGTATGCAACATAATACGTTGCAGCCCGAAAATGGGTCAGCACATGGAATATGCTGGTAATGTATCACAGTAGAGCATGAACAGAGTAATGCTATATCTATATGCATATTTGGCTGGTGGAAAGCTCTATGGTTATAGTTTTGCGAAAAGCCAATTTTTTCCTACAACAAAGGAATAGATTTTAATTTAACTATCATGGTGGTTGAACAATATTTAGAAGGTACCCCCAACTCAATCCCAAATTAAGGTAGTTAACAACCCAACAATATTAGTTAAGAGTGATGAGATACATGTGATAACCCAAGTACTAGATACTCAAAATTGTCCATAACCGGGGACACGACTAACCATGATTAGATTGTACACTCTGCAGAGGTTTACGCACTTTTCCCCACAAGACTCGATCACCTTCGTTGTATTTCTCGCACTACAAGGTGTTTGAGAAACGGATGACAGAGACACAGTCTTTCAGAAACATTAACTCTCTACTCCGGGCAGACCATACCAAACCTACAAAACCCACTACCTGCTGATCCACCTCTTCGAGAGCTTCACGTAACTTACTCAACTATGCTAGAGCCCATAATAGCTTGTGGCTGCACACGGAAATTTCTTGCATGAATCATCCCAGTTCCCTTTGAGCTTGGGCGGCGGTCCATAGGAAGATCACACGGGTACCCCGGGATTTCCAAACAAAAACAGACAACACTGGGTTCCCCAGGTTCCTCAATCCACCCAGATGTTAATTTAAGTTGCCACCTTAAGTTGAACCATTAATTAACAATCTCACATCTGTCATGGATTTCACTCAAACCCAAACCACGTCTATGAGCATAGAAAAATAAGATAAGCAACGCGTAGAAGTAACTCCCAAGGGTTTGAATGCAGGACAATAGGTTCTACCTCATCAACTACTTCCCAACCCACATGTTAAAGACATCCTAATCATTCAATGTTTGAGGATAGAGACTAATGCATAAAAACTAGGTATGGAAAGAGTATGATCAATGTGTTAATTGCCTTGCTGACGATCCGCGAATCCCAGGGACTCGTAGTAACATGATTCGCACTCCGGGTGTTCTATCACAAACAAACAATAACATACATAAGCAATAAGAAAAGATGCACAAGCAAAACTCAAATAAGAGAGGTTGGCGAAAAAGTTCAACTTAAGAACTCCAGTTAGCAAAAAGAATCAAATCAAATGGAGCAACGAAATTCAAACGGCGAAAGAAACAAGATCCGTTTACTAATTTGGACCTAGGTTAAATTTTACAGTAGCAAAAACTTGTGCAAGTTGGTTAAACGAAAAGAGGGTCTCGAGAGAAGATCTAGGCGCTTGAATCGCCTGATTCCGAATAACAAGTGAAAAGATAAACAGCAACTAAGATCGGATTAGAAATCGCGATCGAAAATAATCGCGGATTAATCCGATGAAAGAAACTGACGAATAGACTAACGAACGAGCGTTCATTAACTGTAACTAACTGGCGAAAACCGTTCGTTAAAATGAACGTACGGACGAACCTTCGCTATTTAGAAGAACCGAGAAAAACCGGTGAACCGATCTAAAAAAATGAACTAGGGTTTCTAAAAAAACCGAACGGTTCTTAAAAAAACCGGCGGCTCGCATCCGGCGCGGTACCTCCAGCGAGGG